>NC_142501.1:95088787-95163787 GCF_057876585.1 Rhinolophus sinicus
GGTTAGGGTTAGGGTTAGGGTTAGGGTTCGGGTTAGGTTTGCGTTAGTGTTAGGGTAAAGGTTAGTTTTAAGATTAGGGTTAGCTTCAGGGTTAGGGTTAGGGTTAGGTTTGCGTTAGGGTTAGGGTTACCGTTAGGGTTAAGGTTAGGGTTAGGGTTAGGGTTAGGTTTGCGTTACGGTTAGGGTTACGGTTAGTGTAAATGTTAGGGATAGGACTATGGTTAGCGTTAGGTTTAGGGTTAGGGTTAGGGTTAGGTTAGTTTTCCGTTAGGGTTAGGGTTAGGGTTAGGGTTAGGTTAGGGTTAGGGTTAAGGTTAGGTTTCGGGTTAGGGTTAAGTTTAGTGTTAGGTTGAGTTACGGTTAGGGTTAGGTTTAGTGTTAGGGTTAGGGCTAGGGTTTAGGGTTAGGGTTAGTGTTAGAGTTAGGGTTAGGGTTAGGTTTGCATTAGGGTTAGGCTAGTGTTAGGGTTAGGTTTAGGTTTGCGTTAGGGTTAGGGTTAGGGTTAGGTTTAGGTTTGCGTTAGGGTTAGGGTTAAGGTTACTTTTAGGTAACGGTTAGCTTTACGGTTAGGGTTAGTGTTTGGTTTGCGTTATGTGTAGGGTTATGGTTAGGGTTAGAGTTAAGTTTTCGTTAGGGTTAGGTTTAAGGTAATGGTTTAAGTTTATGGATAGTGTTAGGGTTAGGGTTACGGTTAGGTTTGCATTAAACTTAGGGTTTGGGTTAGTGTTACGGTTAGGTTTAGTGTTTAGGGTTAAGGTTAGAGTTAGTTTTAGGGTGAGGGTTAGGTTTGTGTTAGGGTTAGGGTTAAGGTTAGTTTTAAGGTTAGGGTTAGCTTTAGGGCTGAGTTAGGGATAATTTGCGTTAGGGATAGGGTTAGGGGTAGGGCTAGGGTTAGGGCTAGTGTTTAGGGTTAGGGTTAGGGTTAGGGTTAGGGTTAGGGCTAGTGTTTAGGATTAGGGTTAGGGTTAGTGTTATGGTTAGGTTTGCGTTAGGGTTAGGGTTACAGTTAGGATTAGGGTTAGGGATAGGGCAAGCGTTTAGGGTTAGGGTTAGGTTAGGGTTAGCGTTATGGTTTTATGGTTAGCATTAAGTTTACGGTTATGTTTGCGTTAAGGTTAGGTTTAGGGTTAGGTTTAGGGTTAGGTTTAGGATTGCGTTAGGGTTAGGGTTAGGGTTAGGGTTAGGGTTAGTTTTGCCTTACATTTAGGGTTAGGTTTAGAGCTAGGGTTAGGTTAGGTTTGCGTTAGGGTCATGGTTATGGTTAGGTTTAGGGTTAGAGTTAGGATTAGGGTTAGGGTTAGTGTTACGTTTGCGGTATGGTTAGTGTTAGTGTTAGGGTTTATGTTAGGGTTAGGTTTGCGGTAGGGTTAGGGTTAGGGTTAGGGTTAGGTTAGTTTTCCGTTAGGGTTAGGGTTAGGGTTAGGTTTAGGGTTAGGGTTAGGGTTAGGGTTAGGTTTAGGGTTAGTTTTGCGTTAGGGTTAGGATTAGGGTTAGGGTTAGGGTTAGGGTTAAGGTTCGGGTTAGGTTTAGGGTTAGGGTTAGGGTTAGGGTTAGGTTTGCGTTAGGGTCAGGGTTAAGGTTAGTTTTAAGGTTAGGGTTAGCTTTACGGTTAGGGTTAAAGTTAGGTTTGCGTTAGGGTTACGGTTAGGGTTAGGGTTAGGGTTAGGGTTCGGGTTAGGTTTGCGTTAGTGTTAGGGTAAAGGTTAGTTTTAAGATTAGGGTTAGCTTCAGGGTTAGGGTTAGGGTTAGGTTTGCGTTAGGGTTAGGTTAGTGTTAGGGTTATGATAGGTTGCGTTAGGGTTTTGGTTAGGGTTAGGTTTAGGGTTAGGTTTAGGGTTAGGGTTAGGTTTGCATTAGGGTTAGGGTTAAGGTTGCTTTTAAGGTTACGGTTAGCTTTACGGTTAGGGTTAGTGTTGGGTTTGCGTTAGGGTTAGGGTTAGGGTTAGGGTTAGAGTTAAGTTTTCGTTAGGGTTAGGTTTAAGGTTAAGTTTAAGTTTAGGGTTAGTGTTTGGTTTAGGGTTACGAAGGTTTGCGTTAAGGTTAGGGTTATGGTTAGTGTTAGGGTTAGGTTCAGGGTTTAATGTTAAGGTTAGAGTTAGTGTTAGGGTTAGGGTTAGGTTTGCGTTAGGGTTAGGGTAAAGGTTATTATTAAGGTTAGGGTTAGCTTTAGGCCTGGGATGGGGATAGTTTTGCGTTAGGGATAGGGTTAGGGTTAGGGTTACGATTAGGGTTAGGGTTAGGGCTAGTGTTTATGATTAGGCTTATGGTTAGGGTTAGGGTTAGGGCTGGTGTTTAGGGTTAGGATTAGGGTTAGGTTTAGGCTTAGGGTTAGTGTTAGCTTTCGGTTTGCGTTAGGGTTAGGGTTACGGTTAGGATTATTGTTAGGGAAAGGGCAAGCGTTTTAGGTTAGGGTTAGTTTTAGGGTTAGGTTTAGGGTGAGGCATAGTGTTAGGGTTAGGGTTAGGATTGCGTTAGGGTTAGGGTTAGGGTTAGGGTTAGGGTTAGGTTTGCGTTAGGGTTAGGGTTAGGTTTAGGGTTAGGGTTAGGTTTAGGGTTAGGTTTGCGTTAGGGTTAGGGTTAGTGTTAGGGTTAGGGTTAGGGTTAGGTTTGGGTTAGGGTTAATTTTAGGTATCGGGTTAGGGTTAGGGTTAGGTTGAGTTAGGGTTAGGGTTATGGTTAGGTTAGGGCTAGGGTTTATGTTTAGGGATAGGGTTAGGGATAGGTTTAGGGTTAGGTTTGCGTTAGGGTTAGGGTAGGGGTTGGGTTAGGGTTAGGTTTAGGGTTAGGGTTATGGTTAGGGATAGGGTTAGGTTTAGGGATAGGATTGCGTTAGGTTTAGGGTTAGGGTTACTGTTACTTTTGCGTTAGGGTTAGGGTTAGGGTCAATGTTAGGTTTAGGTTTTCGTAAGGGTTAGGGTAGGTTTAGGTTTTAATGTTAGGGTTAGCGTTAGGGTTAGAGTTAGGGTTAGGTTTGCATTACGGTTAGGGTTACGGTTAGGGTTAGGTTTAGGGTTAGGGTTAGGTTTTCGTTAGGGTTAGGTTTAAGGTTAGGGTTAAGGTTAGGGTTAGGGTTAGGTTTTCGTTAGGGTTAGGTTTATGTTTAGGTTTTAGGTTAGGATTAGGGTTAGGGTTAGGGTTCCGGTTAAGTTTGCGTTAGGTTAGGTTTAGGGTTAGTGTTAGGGTTAGGGTTAGGAGTTACGGTTAAGGTTAGAGTTTGAGTTAGGGTTAGGATTAGGTATGCGTTAGGGTTAGGTTTAAGGTTAGTTTTAAGGATAGGGTTAGCTTAGGGCTGGGTTACGTGTATGTGATCGTTAGGGTTAGGGTTACGGTTAGTGTTATGTTTGAGTTAGGGCTAGGGTTAGGGTTAGGGTTAGGGTTATGGTTATGGTTTAGGGTTAGGGTTAGGATTAGGGTTAGGTTTAGGGATAGGTATGCGTTAGGGTTATGGTTAAGTTTAGTTTAAGTTTAGTGTTAGGTTTAGGGTTAGGGTTAGGGTTAGGGTTAGGCATAGGATTAAGGTTAGTATTAGGACTGCGTTAGGGTTAGGGTTATGTTTAGGGTTAGGGTTAGGTTTGCGTTAGTTTTAGGGTTAGGCTAAGGGTTAGGGTTAGGTTTAGGTTCGCGTTAGGTTTAGGGTTAGGATTAGGTTTAGGGTTCGGTTAAGTTTGCGTTAAGGTTATGTATACGGTTAGTGTTAGGGTTAGGGTTAGGGTAGGGGTTATGGTTAAGGTTAGAGTTAGAGTTAGGGATATGATTAGGTTTTCGTTAGGGTTAGGTTTAATGTTAGTTTTAAGGTTAGGGTTAGATTTAGTGCTGGGTTAGGGGTAGGTTTGCGTTAGTGTTATGGTTAAGTTTGGGGTTAGGTTTAGGGTTAGGTTTAGGTTTGAGTTAGGGTTAGGGTTAGGGTTAGGGTTAGGGTTAGGGTTAGGGTTAGGGCTAGGGTTTAGGGTTAGGGTTAGGATTAGGGTTAGGGTTACGGGTAGGTTTAGGGTTACGGTTAGGGACAATTTTGCGTTAGGGTTAGGTTTAAGTTTAGTTTAAGGTTGGGGTTAGGTTTAGGGTTAGTGTTAGGGTTAGGTTTGCGTTAGGGTTAGGGTTACGGTTAGGGTTAGGGTTAGGCATAGGGCCAGGGTTCATGGTTAGGGTTAGGGTTAGGGTTTAGGGTTAGGGTTAGGGTTATTGTTATGGTTATGGTTAGGGTTAGGGTTAGGGTTAGGTTTGCATTAGTTTAAGGTTAGGTTTAGGGTTAGTTTTGCGTTAGGGTTATCGTTAGGGTTAGGGTTAAGGTTAATGTTTAGGGTTAGGGTTAGGGTTAGGTTAGCTTTAGGGTTAGGGTTAGGATTAGGATTAGGGTTAGGATTTAGGCTTAGGTTTGCGTTAGGTTTAGAGTTAGGGTTAGGGTTAGGGTTAGATTTGCGTTATGGTTAGGGTTAGGGTTAGGTTTAGAGTTAGGGTTAGTTTAGGGTTAGGGTTAGGGTTGGGTTTTCGTTAGAATTCGGGTTAGGCTTAGGGTTAGGAATGCGTTAGGGTTAGGTTTAGGTTTAGGGTTAGGTTTGTGTTAGGGTTAGGGTTAGGGTTAGGTATGCATTAGGGTTAGGGTTAGGTTTATGGTTAGGTTTGCGTTAGGGTTAGGTTTAAGGTTAGGGTTAGGTTTGTGTTAGGGTTAGGGTTAGAGTTAGGGTTATAGTTAGGTTTGCGTTTGGGTTAGGGTTATGGTTAGGGTTAGGGTTAGGTTTGCGTCAGGGTTAGGGTTTAGTTTAGGGTTAGGATTAGGTTTGCGTTAGGGTTAGGGTTATGGTTAGGGTTTGGTTTAGGTTTAGGTTTGCGTTAGGTTTAGGGTTAGGGTTAGGGTTAGGATTATGGTTAGGTTTGCGTTAGGGTTAGGGTTAGGGTTAGGGTTAGGTTTGCGTTAGGGTTAGGGTTATGGTTAGGGTTTGTTTTAGGTTTAGGTTTGCGTTAGGGTTAGGGTTAGGGTTAGGGTTAGGATTATGGTTAGGTTTGCGTTAGGGTTAGGGTTAGGGTTAGGGTTAGGGTTAGGTTTGCGTTAGGGTTAGGGTTACGGTTATGGTTAGGGTTAGGGTTAGATTTAGGTATGCGTTAGTGTTAGGGTAAAGGTTAGTTTTAAGGTTAGGGTTAGCTTTAGGGTTAGGGTTAGGGTTAGGTTTGCGTTAGGGTTAGGGTTAGCGTTAGGGTTTGGGTTAGGTTAGGGTTATGGTTAGGTTTGCGTTACGGTTATGGTTACAGTTAGGGTTAGTGTTAGGGATAGGGCTAGGGTTTAGGGTTAGGATTAGGGTTAAGTTTAGTTTTAGCGTTAGGGTTTTATGGTTAGCATTAATTTTAGGGTTAGGTTTGCGTTAAGGTTAGGGTTAGGGTTAGGGTTAGGTTTAGGGTTAGGTTAAGGGTTAGGTTTGGGGTTAGGTTTGCGTTAGGTTTAGGGTTAGGGTTAGGGTTAGGGTTAGGGGTAGGGTTAGGTGTGCTTTAGGGTTAGCGTTAGGGTTATTGTAGGGTTATGGTTAGGTTTGCGTTACGGTTGTGGTTAGGATTAGGTTTAGGTTTAGTGTTAGGGTTAGGGTTAGGGTTAGCTTTTCGTTAGGGTTAGGTTCAGGTTTATGTTTAAGTTTAGTGTTAGGGTTAGGGTTAGAATTACAGTTAGGTTTGGGTCAAGATTAGGGTTAGGGTTAGTGTCAGGGTTAGGATTACGGTTAAGTTAGGGTTAAGGTTAGAGTTAGAGTTAGGGTCAGGGTTAGGTTTGCGTTAGGGTTAGGGTTAAGGTTAATTTTAAGGTAAGGGTTAGATTTAGGGCTGGGTTAAGGGTAGGTTTGCGTTAGGGATAGGGTTAGGGTTAGGGTTAGGGTTAGGGTTAGGCTTAGGGTTAGGAATAGGTTTGCGTTAGGGTCAGGGTTAAGTTTAGTTTTAAGGTTAAGGTTATGTTTAGGTTTAGGGTTAGGGTTAGGTTTGCGTTAGGGTTAAGGTTATGGTTAGGGTTAGCGTTAGGGTTAGGGTTAGGGTTAGGATGAGGGTTAGGGTTAGGTTTGCGTTAGGCTTAGGGTTAGGGTTAGGGTTAGGTTTGGGTTAGGTTTGCGTTAGGGTTAGGGTTACGGTTAGGGTTAGGGATAGGATTAGGTTTGCGTTAGGCTTAGGGTTAGGGTTAGAGTTAGGTTTAGGGTTAGGTTCAGGGTAGGATTAGGGTTAGGGTTAGGGTTAGGGTTAGGTATGTGTTAGCGTTAGGGTTAGGGTTATGGTTAGGGTTAGGTTTGCGTTAGGGTTAGGGTTACGGTTAGGGTTAGGGTTAGTGTTAGGTTTAGGTTTAGCTACACGTTAGGGTTAGGGTTAGGGTTAGGGTTAGGTTTAGGGTTAGGTTTGCGTTAGGGTTTGGGTTATGGTTAGGGTTAGGGTTAGGTTTGCGTTAGGGTTAGGGTTAGGTTTAGGGTTAGGGTTAGGTTTAGGGTTAGGTTTGCGTTAGTGTTAGGGTTAGTGTTAGGGTTAGGGTTAGGGTTAGGTTTGGGTTAGGGTTAATTTTAGGTATCGGGTTAGGGTTAGGGTTAGGTTGAGTTAGGGTTAGGGTTATGGTTAGGTTAGGGCTAGGGTTTATGTTTAGGGATAGGGTTAGGGATAGGTTTAGGGTTAGGTTTGCGTTAGGGTTAGGGTAGGGGTTGGGTTAGGGTTAGGTTTAGGGTTAGGGTTATGGTTAGGGATAGGGTTAGGTTTAGGGATAGGATTGCGTTAGGTTTAGGGTTAGGGTTACTGTTACTTTTGCGTTAGGGTTAGGGTTAGGGTCAATGTTAGGTTTAGGTTTTCGTAAGGGTTAGGGTAGGTTTAGGTTTTAATGTTAGGGTTAGCGTTAGGGTTAGAGTTAGGGTTAGGTTTGCATTACGGTTAGGGTTACGGTTAGGGTTAGGTTTAGGGTTAGGGTTAGGTTTTCGTTAGGGTTAGGTTTAAGGTTAGGGTTAAGGTTAGGGTTAGGGTTAGGTTTTCGTTAGGGTTAGGTTTATGTTTAGGTTTTAGGTTAGGATTAGGGTTAGGGTTAGGGTTCCGGTTAAGTTTGCGTTAGGTTAGGTTTAGGGTTAGTGTTAGGGTTAGGGTTAGGAGTTACGGTTAAGGTTAGAGTTTGAGTTAGGGTTAGGATTAGGTATGCGTTAGGGTTAGGTTTAAGGTTAGTTTTAAGGATAGGGTTAGCTTAGGGCTGGGTTACGTGTATGTGATCGTTAGGGTTAGGGTTAGGGTTAGTGTTATGTTTGAGTTAGGGCTAGGGTTAGGGTTAGGGTTAGGGTTATGGTTATGGTTTAGGGTTAGGGTTAGGATTAGGGTTAGGTTTAGGGATAGGTATGCGTTAGGGTTATGGTTAAGTTTAGTTTAAGTTTAGTGTTAGGTTTAGGGTTAGGGTTAGGGTTAGGGTTAGGCATAGGATTAAGGTTAGTGTTAGGACTGCGTTAGGGTTAGGGTTATGTTTAGGGTTAGGGTTAGGTTTGCGTTAGTTTTAGGGTTAGGCTAAGGGTTAGGGTTAGGTTTAGGTTCGCGTTAGGTTTAGGGTTAGGATTAGGTTTAGGGTTCGGTTAAGTTTGCGTTAAGGTTATGTATACGGTTAGTGTTAGGGTTAGGGTTAGGGTAGGGGTTATGGTTAAGGTTAGAGTTAGAGTTAGGGATATGATTAGGTTTTCGTTAGGGTTAGGTTTAATGTTAGTTTTAAGGTTAGGGTTAGATTTAGGGCTGGGTTAGGGGTAGGTTTGCGTTAGTGTTATGGTTAAGTTTGGGGTTAGGTTTAGGGTTAGGTTTAGGTTTGAGTTAGGGTTAGGGTTAGGGTTAGGGTTAGGGTTAGGGTTAGGGCTAGGGTTTAGGGTTAGGGTTAGGATTAGGATTAGGGTTACGGGTAGGTTTAGGGTTATGGTTAGGGACAATTTTGCGTTAGGGTTAGGTTTAAGTTTAGTTTAAGGTTGGGGTTAGGTTTAGGGTTAGTGTTAGGGTTAGGTTTGCGTTAGGGTTAGGGTTACGGTTAGGGTTAGGGTTAGGCATAGGGCCAGGGTTTATGGTTAGGGTTAGGGTTAGGGTTTAGGGTTAGGGTTAGGGTTATTGTTATGGTTATGGTTAGGGTTAGGGTTAGGGTTAGGTTTGCATTAGTTTAAGGTTAGGTTTAGGGTTAGTTTTGCGTTAGGGTTATCGTTAGGGTTAGGGTTAAGGTTAATGTTTAGGGTTAGGGTTAGGGTTAGGTTAGCTTTAGGGTTAGGGTTAGGATTAGGATTAGGGTTAGGATTTAGGCTTAGGTTTGCGTTAGGTTTAGAGTTAGGGTTAGGGTTAGGGTTAGATTTGCGTTATGGTTAGGGTTAGGGTTAGGTTTAGAGTTAGGGTTAGTTTAGGGTTAGGGTTAGGGTTGGGTTTTCGTTAGAATTCGGGTTAGGCTTAGGGTTAGGAATGCGTTAGGGTTAGGTTTAGGTTTAGGGTTAGGTTTGTGTTAGGGTTAGGGTTAGGGTTAGGTATGCATTAGGGTTAGGGTTAGGTTTATGGTTAGGTTTGCGTTAGGGTTAGGTTTAAGGTTAGGGTTAGGTTTGTGTTAGGGTTAGGGTTAGAGTTAGGGTTATAGTTAGGTTTGCGTTTGGGTTAGGGTTATGGTTAGGGTTAGGGTTAGGTTTGCGTCAGGGTTAGGGTTAAGTTTAGGGTTAGGATTAGGTTTGCGTTAGGGTTAGGGTTATGGTTAGGGTTTGGTTTAGGTTTAGGTTTGCGTTAGGTTTAGGGTTAGGGTTAGGGTTAGGATTATGGTTAGGTTTGCGTTAGGGTTAGGGTTAGGGTTAGGGTTAGGTTTGCGTTAGGGTTAGGGTTATGGTTAGGGTTTGTTTTAGGTTTAGCTTTGCGTTAGGGTTAGGGTTAGGGTTAGGGTTAGGATTATGGTTAGGTTTGCGTTAGGGTTAGGGTTAGGGTTAGGGTTAGGGTTAGGTTTGCGTTAGGGTTAGGGTTACGGTTATGGTTAGGGTTATGGTTAGATTTAGGTTTGCGTTAGTGTTAGGGTAAAGGTTAGTTTTAAGGTTAGGGTTAGCTTTAGGGTTAGGGTTAGGGTTAGGTTTGCGTTAGGGTTAGGGTTAGCGTTAGGGTTTGGGTTAGGTTAGGGTTATGGTTAGGTTTGCGTTACGGTTATGGTTACAGTTAGGGTTAGTGTTAGGGATAGGGCTAGGGTTTAGGGTTAGGATTAGGGTTAAGTTTAGTTTTAGCGTTAGGGTTTTATGGTTAGCATTAATTTTAGGGTTAGGTTTGCGTTAAGGTTAGGGTTAGGGTTAGGGTTAGGTTTAGGGTTAGGTTAAGGGTTAGGTTTGGGGTTAGGTTTGCGTTAGGTTTAGGGTTAGGGTTAGGTTTAGGGTTAGGGGTAGGGTTAGGTGTGCTTTAGGGTTAGCGTTAGGGTTATTGTAGGGTTATGGTTAGGTTTGCGTTACGGTTGTGGTTAGGATTAGGTTATGTTTAGTGTTAGGGTTAGGGTTAGGGTTAGCTTTTCGTTAGGGTTAGGTTCAGGTTTATGTTTAAGTTTAGTGTTAGGGTTAGGGTTAGAATTACAGTTAGGTTTGGGTCAAGATTAGGGTTAGGGTTAGTGTCAGGGTTAGGGTTACGGTTAAGTTAGGGTTAAGGTTAGAGTTAGAGTTAGGGTCAGGGTTAGGTTTGCGTTAGGGTTAGGGTTAAGGTTAATTTTAAGGTAAGGGTTAGATTTAGGGCTGGGTTAAGGGTAGGTTTGCGTTAGGGATAGGGTTAGGGTTAGGGTTAGGGTTAGGGTTAGGCTTAGGGTTAGGATGAGGGTTAGGGTTAGGTTTGCGTTAGGCTTAGGGTTAGGGTTAGGGTTAGGTTTGGGTTAGGTTTGCGTTAGGGTTAGGGTTACGGTTAGGGTTAGGGATAGGATTAGGTTTGCGTTAGGCTTAGGGTTAGGGTTAGGGTTAGGTTTAGGGTTAGGTTCAGGGTAGGATTAGGGTTAGGGTTAGGGTTAGGGTTAGGTTGAGGTATGGTTAGGGTTAGGGTTTGTGTTAGGCTTAGGGGTAGGGTTTAGGTTTAGGGTTAGGGTTAGGGTTAGGGTTAGGGTTAGGGTAAGGTTTAGGTTTGCGTTAGTGTTAGGGTTAGGGTTAGGGTTAGGTTTGCATTAGGGTTAGGGTTATGGTTAGGATTAGGGTTAGGGTTATGGTTAGGTTAAGTTTGCGTTATGGTTATGGTTATGGTTAGGGTTAGGTTTGCCTTAGTGTTACGGTTAGGGTTAGGTTTGGGTTACGTTTAGGGTTTAGGGTTAGGGTTAGGGATAGGGTTAGGGATAGGTTAGGGTAGGGTTAGCGTTAGCGTTATGGGTTAGAGTTAGGGTTAGGGTTAGGTTTGCCTTAGGGTTAGGGTTAGGTTATGGTTTGGGTTAGGGATAGTTTAGGGTAGGGTTAGGGTTAGGGTTAGGTTTTAGGGTTAGGGTTACGTTTAGGGTTAGCTTTAGGGTTAGGATTAGTGTTAGGTTTAGGTTTAGATTTAGGGTGAGGTTAGGGTACAGGTTAAGGTTAGGTTTCGGGTTAGGGTTAGGTTTAGGTTAGCGTTAGGGTTAGGGTTAGGGTTAAGTTTATTTTAGGGTTAGTTTTAAGGTTAGGTTTAAGGTTAGGGTTAGGGTTATGGTTACGGTTAGGTTTGCGTTAAGGTTAGTGTTAGGGTTAGTGTAAGGGTTAGGGTTAGGGTTAGGGTTAGGTTTAGGGTTTAGGTTTAAGGTTAGGTTTAGGTTAGGGTTAGGGTTACGGTTAGGGTTAGGGTTAGGGTTAGGGTTTAGGTTTAATGTTAGGTTTAGGTTAGGGTTAGGGTTACGGTTAGGGTTAGGGTTGAGGTTAGCTTGCGTTAGGGTTAGGGTTAGGGTTAGGTTTGGGTTAGGGTTAGGGTTAGTTTTGCATTAGGGTTAGGGTTAGGGTTAGGTTTAGGGTTAGGTTTAGGGTTATGGTTAGGGTTAGGTTTAGGGTTAGGTTTGTGTTAGGGTTATTGTTAAGGTTAGGGTTAGGGTAGGGTTTAGTGTTAGGGTTAGGGTTAGGTTAGCGTTAGGGTTAGGGTTAGGGTTAGGTTTAGGATATTGGCTTAGATTTGTGTTTGGTTAGGTTTAGGCTTTGGGTTAGTGTTAGGTTTGCATTAGGGTTAGGGTTAGAGTTAGGGTTAGGGTTAGGGGTAGGTTATCGTTAGTGTTAGGTTTCAGGTTAGGTTTAAGGTTAGGGTTAGGGTTAGATTTACAGTTAGGTTTGCGTTAAGGTTAGGGTTAGGGTTAGTGTTAGGTTTAGGGTTAGGGTTAGGGTTTAGGTTTTAGATTAGATTTAGAGTTAGGGTTAGGGTTAGGTTTGCGTAAGGGTTAGGGTTATGATTAGGTTTAGGGTTAGTGTTAGGGTTAGGGTTAGGTTTGTGTTACAGTTAGGGTTAGGGTTAGGTTTAGGGTTAGGGTTAGGTTTGCGTTTGTGTTAGGGTAAGGGTTAGGGTTAGGTATGCTTTAGGTCTGGGTTAGGGTTACGGTTTAGGTTAGGTTTGCGTTAGTGTTATGATTAGGGTTAGTTTAGATTAGGGTTCGGGTTAAGCTTAGGTTTCGGGTTAGGGTTATGGTTACTGTTAGGGGTAGGGTTGGGGTTAGCTTGCGTTAGGGTTAGGGTTAGGGTTAGTGTTGGGTTATGATTAGTGTTAGGTTTGCGTTAGTGTTAGGGTTAGGGTTAGGATTAGGGTTAGATTTAGGGTTATGGTTAGGGTTATGGTTAGGGTTAGGGTTATACTTAGGGTTGGGGCTAGGGTTAGGTTTTAGTGTAGGGATTAGGGTTATATTAGCGTTAGGGTTAGGGTTTGGTTTAGGGTTAGGGTTAGGTTATAGGGTTAGATTTGCGTTAGCTTTAGGGTTAGGGTTAGGGTTAGTGTTAGGTTTGCGATAGGGTTAGGGTTAGGGTTAGGTTTGTGTTACGGTTATAGTTAGGGTTAGGGTTAGGGTTAGGGTTAGGGTTAGGGTTAGGGTTATGGTTAGGGTTAGGGTTAGGTTTAGGGTTAGGGATAGGTTTGCGTTAGGGTTAGGGTTAAGTTTAGTTTTAAGGTTAAGTTTAGGTTTAGGGTTAGGATAAGGGTTAGGTTTGCGTTAGGGATAGGGTTAGGTTTAGGGTTAGGGTTTGGTTTGCGTTAGGGTTAGGGTTAGTGTTAGGGTTAGAGTGAGGGTTAGGGTTAGGTTTGTGTTAGGCTTAGGGTTAGGGTTAGGGTTAGGTTTAGGGTTAGGTTTGCGTTAGGGTTAGGGTTAGGGTTAGGGTTAGGGTTAGGGTTAGGGTTAGGGTTAGCATTAGGTTTGCGTTAGGCCTGGGGATAAGGTTAGGTTTAGGGTTAAGGTTAGGGTAAGAGATAGGCTTAGGTTAGGGTTAGGGTTAGGGTAATGTTAGGTTAGGGTAGGGTTTAGGAATTAATGTTAGCGTTAGGTTTAGGTTTAGGGTAGGGTAATGGTTAGGGTTAGGGTTAGGGTTAGGTTAGGGTTAGGTTTATGGTTAGGTTTCGAAATAGGGTTACTTTTAGGGTTAGGTTGAGTTACGGTTAGGGTTAGGGTTAGGGTTAGGGTTACGGCTAGGGTTTAGGGTTAGCGTTAGGGTTAGGGTTAGGGTTAGGTTTAGGGTTAGGTTTGCGTTAGGGTTAGGGTTAGGGTTAGGGTTGGGGTTAGGTTTAGTTTTGCGTTAGGGTTAGGGCTAGGGTTAGGGTTATGGTTAGGTTTGCGTTAGGGTTAGGGTTAGGGCTAGGGTTAGGGTTTAGTGTTTGTGTTAGGGTTAGGTTAGCGTTAGGGTTAGGTTTAGAGTTAGGTTTAGGGTTAGGTTATAGGGTTAGTTTTGCGTTAGGTTCAGGGTTAGGGTTAAGGTTAGTGTTAGGTTTGCGTTAGGGTTAGTGTTAGGGTTAGGGTTAGGGTTAGGTTTATTTTTAGGGTTAGATTGAGGTTTAGGTTTGCGTTATAGTTAGGGTTAGGGTTAGGGTTAGATTTGCCTTAGGGTTAAGGTTAGGGTTAGTTTAGGGTTAGGTTTACGGTTTAGGGTTAGGGTTAGGATTAGGGATAGGTTAGGGTAGGGTTAGGGTTAGGGTTACTGGTTAGATTTAGGGTTACTGTTAGGATTGCCTTAGGGTTAGTGTTAGGGTTAGGTTAGGGTTAGTGTTAGGGTTAGGGATAGGTTAGGGTAGGGTTAGGGTTAGGGTTAGGGTTTAGGTTTAGGGTTAGGTTTGCGTTAGGTTTAGGGTTAGGGTTTGGGTTAGGGTTAGGTTTGTGTTAGGGTTAATGTTAGGGTTAGGGTTAAGGTTAGGGTTAGGGTTAGGTTTGCGTTAGGGTTAGGGTTAGGGTTAGGTTTACGGTTGGGGTTAGGGTTAGGGTTAGGGTTAGGTTTGTGTTAGTGTTAGGGTATATGTTAGTTTTAAGGTTAGGGTAAGCTTTAGGGTTAGGGTTAGGGTCAGGTTGCGTTAGGGTTAGTGTTTGCGTTAGAGTTAGGGTTAGGGTTAGGGTTATGGTTAGGTTTGCGTTACTGTTAGGGTTACAGTTAGGGTTAGTGTTAAGGATAGGGCTAGGGTTTAGGGTTAGGAATAGGGTTAAGGTTAGTTTTAGCCATAGGGTTTTATGGTTAGCGTTAAATTTAGGGTTAGGTTTGCGTTAAGGTTAGGGAAAGGGTTAGGGTTAGGTTTAGGGTTAGGTTTAGGGTTAGGTTTGGGGTTAGGTTTGCGTTAGGTTTAGGGATAGGGTTAGAGTTAGGGTTAGGTTTAGGTGTGCTTTAGGGATAGCGTTAGGGTTATTGTAGGTTTATGGTTAGGTTTGCGTTACGGATGGGGATAGGATTAGGCTTAGGGTTAGTGTTAGGGTTAGGGTTATGGTTAGCTTTTCGTTAGGGTCAGGTTTAGGGTTAGGTTTAAATTTAGGGTTAGGGTTAGGGTTAGAATTACGGTTAGGTTTGCGTTAAGATTAGGGTTAGGGTTACTGTTAGGGTTAGGGTTAGGGTTTAGGGTTAAGGTTAGAGTTAGAGTTAGGGTCAGGGTTAGGTTTGCGTTAGGGTTAGGATTAAGGTTAATTTTAAGGTAAGGGTTAGCTTTAGGGCTGGGTTAGGGTTAGGGTTAGGGTTAGGGTTAGGGATAGGGTTAGGTTACTGTTAGGTTTAGGGTTTAGGGTTAGGGTTAGGTTTAGGGTTAGGTTAGGGTAGTGTTAGGTTTAGGGGTAGGGTTAGGGTTATGGTTAGGGTTAGGGAAGGGTTAGGTTTAGGGTTAGGTTTAGGGTTAGGGTTAAGGTTAGGTTTGCGTTAGGGTTAGGGTTAGCGTTATGGTTAGGGTTAGGGTTAGGGTTAGGTTTGCGTTACGGTTAGGGTTACAGTTAGGGTTAGTGTTAGGGATAGGGATAGGGTTTAGGGTTAGCATTAGGGTTAAGGTTAGTTATAGCGTTAGAGTTTTATGGTTAGCGTTAATTTTAGGGTTAGGTTTGCGTTAAGGTTAGGGTTAGGGTTAGCGTTAGGTTTAGGGTTAGGTTAAGTTTTAGGTTTGGGGTTAGGTTTGCGTTAGTTTTAGGGTTAGGGTTAGGGTTAGGGTTAGGTGTGCTTTAGGGTTAGCGTTAGGGTTATTCTGGGGTTATGGTTAAGTTTGCGTTACGGTTGTGGTTAGGATTAATTTTAGGGTTAGTATTAGGGTTAGGGTTAGGGTTAGCTTTCCGTTAGGGTTAGGTTTAGGTTTACGTTTAAGTTTAGGGTTAGGGTTAGGGTTAGAATTACGGTTAGGTTTGCGTTAAGATTAGGGTTAGGGTTAGTGTTAGGGTTAGGGTTAGGGTTAGGGTTAGGGTTAAGGTTAGAGTTAGAGTTAGGGTCAGGGTTAGGTTTTCGTTAGGGTAGGGTTAAGTTTAATTTTAAGGTAAGGGTTAGCTTTAGGGTTGGGTTAGGGGTAGGTTTGCGTTAGGGATAGGGTTAGTGTTAGGGTTAGGGTTAGGCTTAGGGTTAGGGTTTGGACTAGGTTTGCGTTAAGCTTAGGGTTAGGGTTAGGTTTAGGGTTAGGGTTAGCGTAAGAATTAGGCTTAGGTTAGGTTTGTGATAGGTTTAATGTTAGGTTACGGTCGTGTTTATGATTTAGGGTTAGGGTTAGGGTTAGGGTTAGGTTTAGGGTAGTATTAGGGTTAGGGTTAGGGTTAGGGTTAGGTTAGGGTTAGGGTTAAGGTTAGGTTTCGGGTTAGGGTTAGGTTTAGGGTTAGGTTGAGGTATGGTTAGGGTTAGGGTTTGTGTTAGGCTTAGGCCTAGGGTTTAGGTTTAGGGTTAGGGTAAGGGTTAGGTTTGCGTTAGGGTTAGGGTTAGGTTTAGGGTTAGGGTTTGGTTTGCGTAATGTTAGGGTTAGTGTTAGGGTTAGAGTGAGGGTTAGGGTTAGGTTTGCGTTAGGCTTAGGGTTAGGGTTAGGGTTAGGTTTAGGGTTAGGTTTGCGTTAGGGTTAGGGTTAGGGTTAGGTTTAGGGTTAGGGTTTGGTTTGCGTAATGTTAGGGTTAGTGTTAGGGTTAGAGTGAGGGTTAGGGTTAGGTTTGCGTTAGGCTTAGGGTTAGGGTTAGGGTTAGGTTTAGGGTTAGGTTGAGTTACGGTTAGGGTTAGGGTTAGGGTTACGGCTAGGGTTTAGGGTTAGGGTTAGGGTTAGGGTTAGGGTTAGGGTTAGGTTTAGGGTTAGGTTTGCGTTAGGGTTAGTGTTAGGGTTAGGGTTAGGATTAGGGTTAGATTTAGGGTTATGGTTAGGATTATGGTTAGGGTTAGGTTTGTGTTAGGGTTATAGTTAGGGTTGGGGCTAGGGTTAGGTTTTAGTGTAGGGATTAGGGTTATATTAGCGTTAGGGTTAGGGTTTGGTTTAGGGTTAGGGTTGGGTTATAGGGTTAGATTTGCGTTAGCTTTACGGTTAGGGTTAGGGTTAGTGTTAGGTTTGCATTAGGGTTAGGGTTAGGGTTAGGGTTAGGTTTGTGTTACGGTTATAGTTAGGGTTAGGGCTAGGGTTAGGGTTTAGTGTTTGTGTTAGGGTTAGGTTAGCGTTAGGGTTAGGTTTAGAGTTAGGTTTAGGGTTAGGTTATAGGGTTAGTTTTGCGTTAGGTTTAGGGTTAGGGTTAAGGTTAGTGTTAGGTTTGCGTTAGGGTTAGTGTTAGGGTTAGGGTTAGGGTTAGGTTTTCGTTAGTGTTAGGTTTAAGGTTAGGGTTAGGGTTAGGATTAGGGTTTCGGTTAGGTTTGCGTTAAGGTTAGGGTTAGGGTTAGTGTTAGGGTTAGGGTTAAGGTTAGGGTTTAGGTTTAAGGTTAGAGTTAGAGTCAGGGTTAGGGTAAGTTTGCATTAGGGTTAGGGTTAAGGTTAATTTTAAGGTTAGGGTTAGCTTTAAGGCTGGGTTAGGGGTAGGTTTGCGTTAGGGATAGGGTTAGGGTTAGGGTTAGGGTTAGGGTTAGGGCTAGGGTTTTGGGTTAGGGTTAGGGTTAGGTTTAGGTTTAGGATTAGGGATAGGTTTGCATTAGGGTTAGGGTTAAGTTTAGTTTTAAGTTTAAGTTTAGGTTTAGGGTTAGGGTAAGGGTTAGGTTTGCGTTAGGTTTAGGGTTAGGTTTAGGGTTAGAGTTTGGTTTGCGTTTGGGCTAGGGTTAGTGATAGGGTTAGAGTGAGGGTTAGGGTTAGGTTTGCGTTAGGATTAGGGTTAGTGTTAGGGTTAGGTTTAGGGTTAGGTTTGCGTTAGGGTTAGGGTTAGGGTTAGGGTTAGGGTTAGGGTTAGGGTTAGGGTTAGGGTTAGCATTAGGTTTGCGTTAGGCTTGGGGATAGGGTTAGGTTTAGGGTTAGGGTAAGGGTAAGACTTAGGCTTAGGTTAGGGTTAGGGATAGGGTAATGTTAGGTTAGGGTAGGGTTTAGGAATTAATGTTAGCGTTAGGTTTAGGTTTAGGGTAGTGTAAGGGTTAGGGTTAGGTTTAGGGTTAGGTTAGGGTTATGGTTAAGGTTAGGTTTCGAAATAGGGTTACTTTTAGGGTTAGGTTGAGTTACGGTTAGGGTTAGGGTTAGGGTTAGGGTTACGGCTAGGGTTTAGGGTTAGGGTTAGGGTTAGGGTTAGGGTTAGGGTTAGGGTTAGGGTTAGGTTTAGGGTTAGGTTTGCGTTAGGGTTAGGGTTAGGGTTAGGGTTAGGGTTAGGTTTAGGTTTGCGTTAGGGTTAGGTCTAGGGTTAGGGTTAAGGTTAGGTTTGCGTTAGGGTTAGGGTTATGGTTAGGTTTATTTTTAGGGTTAGATTTAGGTTTAGGTTTGCGTTATGGTTAGGGTTAGGGTTAGGGTTAGATTTGCCTTAGGGTTAAGGTTAGGGTTAGTTTAGGGTTAGGTTTACGGTTTAGGGTTAGGGTTAGGATTAGGGATAGGTTAGGGTAGGGTTAGGGTTAGGGTTACGGGTTAGATTTAGGGTTACTGTTAGGTTTGCCTTAGGGTTAGTGTTAGGGTTAGGTTAGGGTTAGTGTTAGGGTTAGGGATAGGTTAGGGTAGGGTTAGGGTTAGGGTTAGGGTTTAGGTTTAGGGTTAGGTTTGCGTTAGGGTTAGGGTTAGGTTTGGGTTAGGGTTAGGTTTGTGTTAGGGTTAATGTTAGGGTTAGGGTTAAGGTTAGGGTTAGGGTTAGGTTTGCGTTAGGGTTAGGGTTACGGTTAGGGTTACGGTTGGGGTTAGGGTTAGGGTTAGGGTTAGGGTTAGGTTTGTGTTAGTGTTAGGGTATATGTTAGTTTTAAGGTTAGGGTAAGCTTTAGGGTTAGGGTTAGGGTCAGGTTGCCTTTGGGTTAGTGTTTGCGTTAGAGTTAGTGTTAGGGTTAGGGTTATGGTTAGGTTTGCGTTACGGTTAGGGTTCCAGTTAGGGTTAGTGTTAAGGATAGGGCTAGGGTTTAGGGTTAGGATTAGGGTTAAGGTTAGTTTTAGCCATAGGGTTTTATGGTTAGTGTTAAATTTAGGGTTAGGTTTGCGTTAAGGTTAGGGAAAGGGTTAGGGTTAGGTTTAGGGTTAGGTTTAGGGTTAGGTTTGGGGTTAGGTTTGCGTTAGGGTTAGGGTTAGGGTTTGGGTTAGGGTTAGGTTTGTGTTAGGGTTAATGTTAGGGTTAGGGTTAAGGTTAGGGTTAGGGTTAGGTTTGCGTTAGGATTAGGGTTAGGGTTAGGATTACGGTTGGGTTAGGGTTAGGGTTAGGGTTAGGGTTAGGTTTGTGTTAGTGTTAGGGTATATGTTAGTTTTAAGGTTAGGGTAAGCTTTAGGGTTAGGGTTAGGGTCAGGTTGCGTTAGGGTTAGTGTTTGCGTTAGAGTTAGTGTTAGGGTTAGGGTTATGGTTAGGTTTGCGTTACGGTTAGGGTTACAGTTAGGGTTAGTGTTAAGGATAGGGCTAGGGTTTAGGGTTAGGATTAGGGTTAAGGTTAGTTTTAGCCATAGGGTTTATGGTTAGCGTTAAATTTAGGGTTAGGTTTGCGTTAAGGTTAGGGAAAGGGTTAGGGTTAGGTTTAGGGTTAGGTTTAGGGTTAGGTTTGGGGTTAGGTTTGCGTTAGGTTTAGGGATAGGGTTAGAGTTAGGGTTAGGTTTAGGTGTGCTTTAGGGATAGCGTTAGGGTTATTGTAGGTTTATGGTTAGGTTTGCGTTACGGATGGGGATAGGATTAGGCTTAGGGTTAGTGTTAGGGTTAGGGTTATGGTTAGCTTTTCGTTAGGGTCAGGTTTAGGGTTAGGTTTAAATTTAGGGTTAGGGTTAGGGTTAGAATTACGGTTAGGTTTGCGTTAAGATTAGGGTTAGGGTTACTGTTAGGGTTAGGGTTAGGGTTTAGGGTTAAGGTTAGAGTTAGAGTTAGGGTCAGGGTTAGGTTTGCGTTAGGGTTAGGATTAAGGTTAATTTTAAGGTAAGGGTTAGTTTTAGGGCTGGGTTAGGGTTAGGGTTAGGGTTAGGATTAGGGTTAGGGATAGGGTTAGGTTACTGTTAGGTTTAGGGTTTAGGGTTAGGGTTAGGTTTAGGGTTAGGTTAGGTTAGTGTTAACTTTAGGGGTAGGGGTAGGTTATGGTTAGGGTTAGGGAAGGGTTAGGTTTAGGGTTAGGTTTAGGGTTAGGGTTAAGCTTAGGTTTGCGTTAGAGTTAGGGTTAGCGTTAGGGTTAGGGTTAGGGTTAGGGTTAGGTTTGCGTTACGGTTAGGGTTACAGTTAGGGTTAGTGTTAGGGATAGGGCTAGGGTTTAGGGTTAGGATTAGGGTTAAGGTTAGTTTTAGCGTTAGAGTTTTATGGTTAGCGTTAATTTTAGGGTTAGGTTTGCGTTAAGGTTAGGGTTAGGGTTAGGGTTAGGTTTAGGGTTAGGTTAAGTGTTAGGTTTGGGGTTAGGTTTGCGTTAGTTTTAGGGTTAGGGTTAGGGTTAGGGTTAGGTGTGCTTTAGGGTTAGCGTTAGGGTTATTCTAGGGTTATGGTTAGGTTTGCGTTACGGTTGTGGTTAGGATTAATTTTAGGGTTAGTGTTAGGGTTAGGGTTAGGGTTAGCTTTTCGTTAGGGTTAGGTTTAGGTTTACGTTTAAGTTTAGGGTTAGGGTTAGGGTTAGAATTACGGTTAGGTTTGCGTTAAGATTAGGGTTAGGGTTAGTGTTAGGGTTAGGGTTAGATTAGGGTTAGGGTTAAGGTTATAGTTAGAGTTAGGGTCAGGGTTAGGTTTTCGTTAGGGTAGGGTTAAGTTTAATTTTAAGGTAAGGGTTAGCTTTAGGGCTTGGTTAGGGGTAGGTTTGCGTTAGGGATAGGGTTAGGGTTAGGGTTAGGGTTAGGCTTAGGGTTAGGGTTTGGACTAGGTTTGCGTTAAGCTTAGGGTTAGCGTTAGGTTTAGGGTTAGGGTTAGCGTAAGAATTAGGCTTAGGTTAGGTTTGTGTTAGGGTTAATGTTAGGTTACGGTCGTGTTTAGGATTTAGGGTTAGGGTTATGTTTAGGTTTAGGGTAGGATTAGGGTTAGGGTTAGGATTAGGGTTAGGTTAGGGTTAGGGTTAAGGTTAGGTTTCGGGTTAGGGTTAGGTTTAGGGTTAGGTTGAGGTATGGTTAGGGTTAGGGTTTGTGTTAGGCTTAGGGCTAGGGTTTAGGTTTAGGGTTAGGGTTAGGGTTACGGTTAGGGTTAGGTTTGCGTTAGGGTTAGGGTTAGGGTTAGGTTTAGGTTTGCGTTAGTGTTAGTGTTAGGGTTAGGGTTAAGTTTGCGTTAGGGTTAGGGTTATGGTTAGGATTAGGGTTAGGGTAAATGTAAGGTTAAGTTTGCGTTATGATTATGGTTAGGGTTAGGGTTAGGTTTGCCTTAGGGTTACGGTTAGGGTTAGGTTTGGGTTGGGTTTTGTGTTTAGGGTTAGCGTTAGGGTTAGGGTTAGGGTTAGGGATTGGTTAGGGTAGGGTTAGCGTTAGGGTTATGTTTGTGTTACGGTTATAGTTAGGGTTAGGGCTAGGGTTAGGGTTTAGTGTTTGTGTTAGGGTTAGGTTAGCGTTAGTGTTAGGGTTAGAGTTAGGTTTAGGGTTAGGGTTAGGTTTTCGTTAGGGTTAGGTTTAAGGTTAGGTTTAAGGTTAGGGTTAGCTTTAAGGCTGGGTTAGGGGAAGGTTTGCGTTAGGGATTGGTTTAGGGTTAGGGTTAGGGTTAGGGTTAGGGCTAGGGTTTAGGGTTAGGGTTAGGGTTAGGGTTAGGGATAGGGTTAGGTTTAGGGTTAGGGTTAGGGTTATGTTTGCGTTAGGGTTAGGGTTAAGTTTAGTTTTAAGGTTAAGTTTAGGTTTAGGTTTAGGGTTAGGTTAAGGTTTAGGTTTGCGATAGGGTTAGGGTTAGGGTTAGGGTTAGGGTTTGGTTTGCGTTAGGGTTAGGGTTAGTGTGAGGGTAAGAGTGAGGGTTAGGGTTAGGTTTGCGTTAGGCTTGGGGTTAGGGTTAGGGTTAGGTTTAGGCTTATGCTTGCGTTAGGTTTAGGGTTAGGGATAGGGTTAGGGTTAGCATTAGGTTTGCGTTAGGCTTGGGGTTAGGGTTAGGTTTAGGGTTAGGGTTAGGGTAAGAGTTAGGCTTATGTTAGGGTTAGGGTTAGGGTTCATTTTAGGTTAGGGTAGGGTTTAGGAATTAGGGTTAGCGTTAGGTTTAGGTTTAGGGTAGGGTAAGGATTAGGGTTAGGGTTAGGGTTAGGGTTAGGGTTAGGGTTAGGTTAGGGTTAGGGTTAAGTTTAGGTTTCGAGATAGGGTTACTTTTAGGGTTATGTTGAGTTACGGGTTAGAGTTAGGGTTAGGGTTAGGTTTGCCTTAGGGTTAGGGTTAGGTTATGATTTGGTTTAGGGTTAGGGATAGTTTAGGGTAGGGTTAGGGTTAGGGTTAGGTTTTAGGGTTAGGGTTACGTTTAGGGTTAGCTTTAGGGTTAAGATTAGGGTTGGGGTTTGGTTTAGATTTAGGGTTAGTTTAGGGTTCAGTTTAAGGTTAGGTTTCGGGTTAGGGTTACGGTTAGTTTTGCGTTAAGGTTAGGGTTATGGTTAGTGTAAGGGTTAGGGTTAGGGTTAGGGTTAGGGTTTGGGTTTAGGTTTAAGGTTAGGTTCAGGTTAGGGTTAGGGTTTCGGTTAGGGTTAGGGTTAGGGTTAGGGTTTAGGTTTAAGGTTAGTGTATGTTAGGTTAGGGTTACGGTTAGGGTTAGGGTTGAGGTTAGCTTCCATTAGGGTTAGGGTAGGGTTAGGGTTGGGTTAGGGTTAGAGTTAGGTTTGCATTAGGGTTTGGGTAGGGTTAGGGTTACGGTTAGGGTTAGGGATAGGATTAGGTTTGCGTTAGGCTTAGGGTTAGGGTTAGGGTTAGGGATAGGGTTAGGTTCAGGGTAGGATTAGGGTTAGGGTTAGGGTTAGGGTTAGGTTGAGGTATGGTTAGGGTTAGGGTTTGTGTTAGGCTTAGGGGTAGGGTTTAGGTTTAGGGTTAGGGTTAGGGTTAGGGTTAGGGTTAGGGTTAGGGTAAGGTTTAGGTTTGCGTTAGGGTTAGGGTTAGGGTTAGGGTTAGGTTTAGGTTTGCGTTAGTGTTAGGGTTAGGGTTAGGGTTAGGTTTGCGTTAGGGTTAGGGTTATGGTTAGGATTAGGGTTAGGGTTAAGGTTAGGTTAAGTTTGCGTTATGGTTATGGTTATGGTTAGGGTTAGGTTTGCCTTAGTGTTACGGTTAGGGTTAGGTTAGGGTTACGTTTAGGGTTTAGGGTTAGGGTTAGGGATAGGGTTAGGGATAGGTTAGGGTAGGGTTAGCGTTAGGGTTATGGGTTAGAGTTAGGGTTAGGGTTAGATTTGCCTTAGGGTTAGGGTTAGGTTATGGTTTGGGTTAGGGTTAGGGATAGTTTAGGGTAGGGTTAGTGTTAGGGTTAGGTTTTAGGGTTAGGGTTACGTTTAGGGTTAGCTTTAGGGTTAGGATTAGTGTTAGGTTTAGGTTTAGATTTAGGGTGAGGTTAGGGTACAGGTTAAGGTTAGGTTTCGGGTTAGGGTTAGGTTTAGGTTAGCGTTAGGGTTAGGGTTAGGGTCAGGTTTATTTTAGGGTTAGTTTTAAGGTTAGGTTTAAGGTTAGGGTTAGGGTTAGGGTTACGGTTAGGTTTGCGTTAAGGTTAGTGTTAGGGTTAGTGTAAGGGTTAGGGTTAGGGTTAGGGTTAGGGTTAGGTTTAGGGTTTAGGTTTAAGGTTAGGTTTAGGTTAGGGTTAGGGTTACGGTTAGGGTTAGGGTTAGGGTTAGGGTTTAGGTTTAATGTTAGGTTTAGGTTAGGGTTAGGGTTACGGTTAGGGTTAGGGTTGAGGTTAGCTTGCGTTAGGGTTAGGGTTAGGGTTAGGTTTGGGTTAGGGTTAGGGTTAGTTTTGCATTAGGGTTAGGGTCAGGGTTAGGTTTAGGGTTAGGTTTAGGGTTATGGTTAGGGTTAGGTTTAGGGTTAGGTTTGTGTTAGGGTTATTGTTAAGGTTAGGGTTAGTGTAGGGTTTAGTGTTAGGGTTAGGTTTAGGTTAGCGTTAGGGTTAGGGTTAGGGTTAGGATATTGGCTTAGATTTGTGTTTGGTTAGGTTTAGGCTTTGGGTTAGTGTTAGGTTTGCGTTAGGGTTAGGGTTAGAGTTAGGGTTAGGGTTAGGGGTAGGTTATCGTTAGTGTTAGGTTTCAGGTTAGGTTTAAGGTTAGGGTTAGGGTTAGATTTACAGTTAGGTTTGCGTTAAGGTTAGGGTTAGGGTTAGTGTTAGGTTTAGGGTTAGGGTTAGGGTTTAGGTTTTAGATTAGATTTAGAGTTAGGGTTAGGGTTAGGTTTGCGTAAGGGTTAGGGTTATGATTAGGTTTAGGGTTAGTGTTAGGTTTAGGGTTAGGTTTGTGTTACAGTTAGGGTTAGGGTTAGGGTTAGGGTTAAGTTTGCGTTTGTGTTAGGGTAAGGGTTAGGGTTAGGTATGCTTTAGGTCTGAGTTAGGGTTACGGTTTAGGTTAGGTTTGCGTTAGTGTTACGATTAGGGTTAGTTTAGATTAGGGTTCGGGTTAAGCTTAGGTTTCGGGTTAGGGTTATGGTTACTGTTAGGGGTAGGGTTGGGGTTAGCTTGCGTTAGGGTTATGGTTAGGGTTAGGGTTGGGTTATGATTAGTGTTAGGTTTGCGTTAGTGTTAGGGTTAGGGTTAGGATTAGGGTTAGATTTAGGGTTATGGTTAGGGTTATGGTTAGGGTTAGGGTTATACTTAGTGTTGGGGCTAGGGTTAGGTTTTAGTGTAGGGATTAGGGTTATATTAGCGTTAGGGTTAGGGTTTGGTTTAGGGTTAGGGTTAGGTTATAGGGTTAGATTTGCGTTAGCTTTAGGGTTAGGGTTAGGGTTAGTGTTAGGTTTGCGATAGGGTTAGGGTTAGGGTTAGGGTTAGGTTTGTGTTACGGTTATAGTTAGGGTTAGGGTTAGGGTTAGGGTTAGGGTTAGGGTTAGGGTTAGGGTTAGGGTTAGGGTTAGGGTTAGGGTTAGGTTTAGGGTTAGGGATGGTTTGCGTTAGGGTTAGGGTTAAGTATAGTTTTAAGGTTAAGTTTAGGTTTAGGGTTAGGGTAAGGGTTAGGTTTGCGTTAGGGTTAGGGTTAGGTTTAGGGTTAGGGTTTGGTTTGCGTTAGGGTTAGGGTTAGTGTTAGGGTTAGAGTGAGGGTTAGGGTTAGGTTTGCGTTAGGCTTAGGGTTAGGGTTAGGGTTAGGTTTAGGGTTAGGTTTGCGTTAGGGTTAGGGTTAGGGTTAGTGTTAGGGTTAGGGTTAGGGTTAGGGTTAGCATTAGGTTTGCGTTAGGCTTGGGGATAAGGTTAGGTTTAGGGTTAGGGTTAGGGTAAGAGTTAGGCTTAGGTTAGGGTTAGGGTTAGGGTAATGTTAGGTTAGGGTAGGGTTTAGGAATTAATGTTAGCGTTAGGTTTAGGTTTATGGTAGGGTAATGGTTAGGGTTAGGGTTAGGGTTAGGTTAGGGTTAGGGTTAAGGTTAGGTTTCGAAATAGGGTTAATTTTAGGGTTACGTTGAGTTACGGTTAGGGTTAGGGTTAGGGTTAGGGTTACGGCAAGCTTTTAGGGTTAGGGTTAGGGTTAGGGTTAGGGTTAGGGTTAGGGTTAGGGTTAGGTTTAGGGTTAGGTTAGGGTTATGGTTAAGGTTAGGTTTCGAAATAGGGTTACTTTTAGGGTTAGGTTGAGTTACGGTTAGGGTTAGGGTTAGGGTTAGGGTTACGGCTAGGGTTTAGGGTTAGGGTTAGGGTTAGGGTTAGGGTTAGGGTTAGGGTTAGGTTTAGGGTTAGGTTTGCGTTAGGGTTAGGGTTAGGGTTAGGGTTAGGGTTAGGTTTAGGTTTGCGTTAGGGTTAGGTCTAGGGTTAGGGTTAAGGTTAGGTTTGCGTTAGGGTTAGGGTTATGGTTAGGTTTATTTTTAGGGTTAGATTTAGGTTTAGGTTTGCGTTATGGTTAGGGTTAGGGTTAGGGTTAGATTTGCCTTAGGGTTAAGGTTAGGGTTAGTTTAGGGTTAGGTTTACGGTTTAGGGTTAGGGTTAGGATTAGGGATAGGTTAGGGTAGGGTTAGGGTTAGGGTTACGGGTTAGATTTAGGGTTACTGTTAGGTTTGCCTTAGGGTTAGTGTTAGGGTTAGGTTAGGGTTAGTGTTAGGGTTAGGGATAGGTTAGGGTAGGGTTAGGGTTAGGGTTAGGGTTTAGGTTTAGGGTTAGGTTTGCGTTAGGGTTAGGGTTAGGGTTTGGGTTAGGGTTAGGTTTGTGTTAGGGTTAATGTTAGGGTTAGGGTTAAGGTTAGGGTTAGGGTTAGGTTTGCGTTAGGGTTAGGGTTACGGTTAGGGTTACGGTTGGGGTTAGGGTTAGGGTTAGGGTTAGGGTTAGGTTTGTGTTAGTGTTAGGGTATATGTTAGTTTTAAGGTTAGGGTAAGCTTTAGGGTTAGGGTTAGGGTCAGGTTGCGTTTGGGTTAGTGTTTGCGTTAGAGTTAGTGTTAGGGTTAGGGTTATGGTTAGGTTTGCGTTACGGTTAGGGTTACAGTTAGGGTTAGTGTTAAGGATAGGGCTAGGGTTTAGGGTTAGGATTAGGGTTAAGGTTAGTTTTAGCCATAGGGTTTTATGGTTAGTGTTAAATTTAGGGTTAGGTTTGCGTTAAGGTTAGGGAAAGGGTTAGGGTTAGGTTTAGGGTTAGGTTTAGGGTTAGGTTTGGGGTTAGGTTTGCGTTAGGGTTAGGGTTAGGGTTTGGGTTAGGGTTAGGTTTGTGTTAGGGTTAATGTTAGGGTTAGGGTTAAGGTTAGGGTTAGGGTTAGGTTTGCGTTAGGATTAGGGTTAGGGTTAGGATTACGGTTGGGTTAGGGTTAGGGTTAGGGTTAGGGTTAGGGTTAGGTTTGTGTTAGTGTTAGGGTATATGTTAGTTTTAAGGTTAGGGTAAGCTTTAGGGTTAGGGTTAGGGTCAGGTTGCGTTAGGGTTAGTGTTTGCGTTAGAGTTAGTGTTAGGGTTAGGGTTATGGTTAGGTTTGCGTTACGGTTAGGGTTACAGTTAGGGTTAGTGTTAAGGATAGGGCTAGGGTTTAGGGTTAGGATTAGGGTTAAGGTTAGTTTTAGACATAGGGTTTATGGTTAGCGTTAAATTTAGGATTAGGTTTGCGTTAAGGTTAGGGAAAGGGTTAGGGTTAGGTTTAGGGTTAGGTTTAGGGTTAGGTTTGGGGTTAGGTTTGCGTTAGGTTTAGGGATAGGGTTAGAGTTAGGGTTAGGTTTAGGTGTGCTTTAGGGATAGCGTTAGGGTTATTGTAGGTTTATGGTTAGGTTTGCGTTACGGATGGGGATAGGATTAGGCTTAGGGTTAGTGTTAGGGTTAGGGTTATGGTTAGCTTTTCGTTAGGGTCAGGTTTAGGGTTAGGTTTAAATTTAGGGTTAGGGTTAGGGTTAGAATTACGGTTAGGTTTGCGTTAAGATTAGGGTTAGGGTTACTGTTAGGGTTAGGGTTAGGGTTTAGGGTTAAGGTTAGAGTTAGAGTTAGGGTCAGGGTTAGGTTTGCGTTAGGGTTAGGATTAAGGTTAATTTTAAGGTAAGGGTTAGTTTTAGGGCTGGGTTAGGGTTAGGGTTAGGGTTAGGATTAGGGTTAGGGATAGGGTTAGGTTACTGTTAGGTTTAGGGTTTAGGGTTAGGGTTAGGTTTAGGGTTAGGTTAGGTTAGTGTTAACTTTAGGGGTAGGGGTAGGGTTATGGTTAGGGTTAGGGAAGGGTTAGGTTTAGGGTTAGGTTTAGGGTTAGGGTTAAGCTTAGGTTTGCGTTAGAGTTAGGGTTAGCGTTAGGGTTAGGGTTAGGGTTAGGGTTAGGTTTGCGTTACGGTTAGGGTTACAGTTAGGGTTAGTGTTAGGGATAGGGCTAGGGTTTAGGGTTAGGATTAGGGTTAAGGTTAGTTTTAGCGTTAGAGTTTTATGGTTAGCGTTAATTTTAGGGTTAGGTTTGCGTTAAGGTTAGGGTTAGGGTTAGGGTTAGGTTTAGGGTTAGGTTAAGTGTTAGGTTTGGGGTTAGGTTTGCGTTAGTTTTAGGGTTAGGGTTAGGGTTAGGGTTAGGTGTGCTTTAGGGTTAGCGTTAGGGTTATTCTAGGGTTATGGTTAGGTTTGCGTTACGGTTGTGGTTAGGATTAATTTTAGGGTTAGTGTTAGGGTTAGGGTTAGGGTTAGCTTTTCGTTAGGGTTAGGTTTAGGTTTACGTTTAAGTTTAGGGTTAGGGTTAGGGTTAGAATTACGGTTAGGTTTGCGTTAAGATTAGGGTTAGGGTTAGTGTTAGGGTTAGGGTTAGATTAGGGTTAGGGTTAAGGTTATAGTTAGAGTTAGGGTCAGGGTTAGGTTTTCGTTAGGGTAGGGTTAAGTTTAATTTTAAGGTAAGGGTTAGCTTTAGGGCTTGGTTAGAGGTAGGTTTGCGTTAGGGATAGGGTTAGGGTTAGGGTTAGGGTTAGGCTTAGGGTTAGGGTTTGGACTAGGTTTGCGTTAAGCTTAGGGTTAGGGTTAGGTTTAGGGTTAGGGTTAGCGTAAGAATTAGGCTTAGGTTAGGTTTGTGTTAGGGTTAATGTTAGGTTACGGTCGTGTTTAGGATTTAGGGTTAGGGTTATGTTTAGGTTTAGGGTAGGATTAGGGTTAGGGTTAGGATTAGGGTTAGGTTAGGGTTAGGGTTAAGGTTAGGTTTCGGGTTAGGGTTAGGTTTAGGGTTAGGTTGAGGTATGGTTAGGGTTAGGGTTTGTGTTAGGCTTAGGGCTAGGGTTTAGGTTTAGGGTTAGGGTTAGGGTTACGGTTAGGGTTAGGTTTGCGTTAGGGTTAGGGTTAGGGTTAGGTTTAGGTTTGCGTTAGTGTTAGTGTTAGGGTTAGGGTTAAGTTTGCGTTAGGGTTAGGGTTATGGTTAGGATTAGGGTTAGGGTAAATGTAAGGTTAAGTTTGCGTTATGATTATGGTTAGGGTTAGGGTTAGGTTTGCCTTAGGGTTACGGATAGGGTTAGGTTTGGGTTGGGTTTTGTGTTTAGGGTTAGCGTTAGGGTTAGGGTTAGGGTTAGGGATTGGTTAGGGTAGGGTTAGCGTTAGGGTTATGTTTGTGTTACGGTTATAGTTAGGGTTAGGGCTAGGGTTAGGGTTTAGTGTTTGTGTTAGGGTTAGGTTAGCGTTAGTGTTAGGGTTAGAGTTAGGTTTAGGGTTAGGGTTAGGTTTTCGTTAGGGTTAGGTTTAAGGTTAGGTTTAAGGTTAGGGTTAGCTTTAAGGCTGGGTTAGGGGAAGGTTTGCGTTAGGGATTGGTTTAGGGTTAGGGTTAGGGTTAGGGTTAGGGCTAGGGTTTAGGGTTAGGGTTAGGGTTAGGGTTAGGGATAGGGTTAGGTTTAGGGTTAGGGTTAGGGATATGTTTGCGTTAGGGTTAGGGTTAAGTTTAGTTTTAAGGTTAAGTTTAGGTTTAGGTTTAGGGTTAGGTTAAGGTTTAGGTTTGCGATAGGGTTAGGGTTAGGGTTAGGGTTAGGGTTTGGTTTGCGTTAGGGTTAGGGTTAGTGTGAGGGTAAGAGTGAGGGTTAGGGTTAGGTTTGCGTTAGGCTTGGGGTTAGGGTTAGGGTTAGGTTTAGGCTTATGCTTGCGTTAGGTTTAGGGTTAGGGATAGGGTTAGGGTTAGCATTAGGTTTGCGTTAGGCTTGGGGTTAGGGTTAGGTTTAGGGTTAGGGTTAGGGTAAGAGTTAGGCTTATGTTAGGGTTAGGGTTAGGGTTCATTTTAGGTTAGGGTAGGGTTTAGGAATTAGGGTTAGCGTTAGGTTTAGGTTTAGGGTAGGGTAAGGATTAGGGTTAGGGTTAGGGTTAGGGTTAGGGTTAGGGTTAGGTTAGGGTTAGGGTTAAGTTTAGGTTTCGAGATAGGGTTACTTTTAGGGTTATGTTGAGTTACGGGTTAGAGTTAGGGTTAGGGTTAGGTTTGCCTTAGGGTTAGGGTTAGGTTATGATTTGGTTTAGGGTTAGGGATAGTTTAGGGTAGGGTTAGGGTTAGGGTTAGGTTTTAGGGTTAGGGTTACGTTTAGGGTTAGCTTTAGGGTTAGGATTAGGATTGGGGTTTGGTTTAGATTTAGGGTTAGTTTAGGGTTCAGTTTAAGGTTAGGTTTCGGGTTAGGGTTACGGTTAGTTTTGCGTTAAGGTTAGGGTTATGGTTAGTGTAAGGGTTAGGGTTAGGGTTAGGGTTAGGGTTTGGGTTTAGGTTTAAGGTTAGGTTCAGGTTAGGGTTAGGGTTTCGGTTAGGGTTAGGGTTAGGGTTAGGGTTTAGGTTTAAGGTTAGTGTATGTTAGGTTAGGGTTACGGTTAGGGTTAGGGTTGAGGTTAGCTTCCATTAGGGTTAGGGTAGGGTTAGGGTTGGGTTAGGGTTAGGGTTAGGTTTGCATTAGGGTTTGGGTAGGGTTAGGGTTACGGTTAGGGTTAGGGATAGGATTAGGTTTGCGTTAGGCTTAGGGTTAGGGTTAGGGTTAGGGATAGGGTTAGGTTCAGGGTAGGATTAGGGTTAGGGTTAGGGTTAGGGTTAAGTTGAGGTATGGTTAGGGTTAGGGTTTGTGTTAGGCTTAGGGGTAGGGTTTAGGTTTAGGGTTAGGGTTAGGGTTAGGGTTAGGGTTAGGGTTAGGGTAAGGTTTAGGTTTGCGTTAGGGTTAGGGTTAGGGTTAGGGTTAGGTTTAGGTTTGCGTTAGTGTTAGGGTTAGGGTTAGGGTTAGGTTTGCGTTAGGGTTAGGGTTATGGTTAGGATTAGGGTTAGGGTTAAGGTTAGGTTAAGTTTGCGTTATGGTTATGGTTATGGTTAGGGTTAGGTTTGCCTTAGTGTTACGGTTAGGGTTAGGTTAGGGTTACGTTTAGGGTTTAGGGTTAGGGTTAGGGATAGGGTTAGGGATAGGTTAGGGTAGGGTTAGCGTTAGGGTTATGGGTTAGAGTTAGGGTTAGGGTTAGATTTGCCTTAGGGTTAGGGTTAGGTTATGGTTTGGGTTAGGGTTAGGGATAGTTTAGGGTAGGGTTAGTGTTAGGGTTAGGTTTTAGGGTTAGGGTTACGTTTAGGGTTAGCTTTAGGGTTAGGATTAGTGTTAGGTTTAGGTTTAGATTTAGGGTGAGGTTAGGGTACAGGTTAAGGTTAGGTTTCGGGTTAGGGTTAGGTTTAGGTTAGCGTTAGGGTTAGGGTTAGGGTCAGGTTTATTTTAGGGTTAGTTTTAAGGTTAGGTTTAAGGTTAGGGTTAGGGTTAGGGTTACGGTTAGGTTTGCGTTAAGGTTAGTGTTAGGGTTAGTGTAAGGGTTAGGGTTAGGGTTAGGGTTAGGGTTAGGTTTAGGGTTTAGGTTTAAGGTTAGGTTTAGGTTAGGGTTAGGGTTACGGTTAGGGTTAGGGTTAGGGTTAGGGTTTAGGTTTAATGTTAGGTTTAGGTTAGGGTTAGGGTTACGGTTAGGGTTAGGGTTGAGGTTAGCTTGCGTTAGGGTTAGGGTTAGGGTTAGGTTTGGGTTAGGGTTAGGGTTAGTTTTGCATTAGGGTTAGGGTCAGGGTTAGGTTTAGGGTTAGGTTTAGGGTTATGGTTAGGGTTAGGTTTAGGGTTAGGTTTGTGTTAGGGTTATTGTTAAGGTTAGGGTTAGTGTAGGGTTTAGTGTTAGGGTTAGGTTTAGGTTAGCGTTAGGGTAGGGTTAGGGTTAGGATATTGGCTTAGATTTGTGTTTGGTTAGGTTTAGGCTTTGGGTTAGTGTTAGGTTTGCGTTAGGGTTAGGGTTAGAGTTAGGGTTAGGGTTAGGGGTAGGTTATCGTTAGTGTTAGGTTTCAGGTTAGGTTTAAGGTTAGGGTTAGGGTTAGATTTACAGTTAGGTTTGCGTTAAGGTTAGGGTTAGGGTTAGTGTTAGGTTTAGGGTTAGGGTTAGGGTTTAGGTTTTAGATTAGATTTAGAGTTAGGGTTAGGGTTAGGTTTGCGTAAGGGTTAGGGTTATGATTAGGTTTAGGGTTAGTGTTAGGTTTAGGGTTAGGTTTGTGTTACAGTTAGGGTTAGGGTTAGGGTTAGGGTTAAGTTTGCGTTTGTGTTAGGGTAAGGGTTAGGGTTAGGTATGCTTTAGGTCTGAGTTAGGGTTACGGTTTAGGTTAGGTTTGCGTTAGTGTTATGATTAGGGTTAGTTTAGATTAGGGTTCGGGTTAAGCTTAGGTTTCGGTTTAGGGTTATGGTTACTGTTAGGGGTAGGGTTGGGGTTAGCTTGCGTTAGGGTTAGGGTTAGGGTTAGGGTTGGGTTATGATTAGTGTTAGGTTTGCGTTAGTGTTAGGGTTAGGGTTAGGATTAGGGTTAGATTTAGGGTTATGGTTAGGGTTATGGTTAGGGTTAGGGTTATACTTAGGGTTGGGGCTAGGTTTAGGTTTTAGTGTAGGGATTAGGGTTATATTAGCGTTAGGGTTAGGGTTTGGTTTAGGGTTAGGGTTAGGTTATAGGGTTAGATTTGCGTTAGCTTTAGGGTTAGGGTTAGGGTTAGTGTTAGGTTTGCGATAGGGTTAGGGTTAAGGTTAGGGTTAGGTTTGTGTTACGGTTATAGTTAGGGTTAGGGTTACGGTTAGGGTTAGGGTTAGGGTTAGGGTTAGGGTTAGGGTTAGGTTTAGGGTTAGGGATGGTTTGCGTTAGGGTTAGGGTTAAGTATAGTTTTAAGGTTAAGTTTAGGTTTAGGGTTAGGGTAAGGGTTAGGTTTGCGTTACGGTTAGGGTTAGGTTTAGGGTTAGGGTTTGGTTTGCGTTAGGGTTAGGGTTAGTGTTAGGGTTAGAGTGAGGGTTAGGGTTAGGTTTGCGTTAGGCTTAGGGTTAGGGTTAGGGTTAGGTTTAGGGTTAGGTTTGCGTTAGGGTTAGGGTTAGGGTTAGTGTTAGGGTTAGGGTTAGGGTTAGGGTTAGCATTAGGTTTGCGTTAGGCTTGGGGATAAGGTTAGGTTTAGGGTTAGGGTTAGGGTAAGAGTTAGGCTTAGGTTAGGGTTAGGGTTAGGGTAATGTTAGGTTAGGGTAGGGTTTAGGAATTAATGTTAGCGTTAGGTTTAGGTTTATGGTAGGGTAATGGTTAGGGTTAGGGTTAGGGTTAGGTTAGGGTTAGGGTTAAGGTTAGGTTTCGAAATAGGGTTAATTTTAGGGTTACGTTGAGTTACGGTTAGGGTTAGGGTTAGGGTTAGGGTTAGGGTTAGGTTTAGGGTTAGGTTTGCGTTAGGGTTAGAGTTAGGGTTAGGGTTGGGGTTAGGTTTAGGTTTGCGTTAGGGTTAGGGCTAGGGTTAGGGTTATGGTTAGGTTTGCGTTAGGGTTAGGGTTAGGGCTAGGGTTAGGGTTTAGTGTTTGTGTTAGGGTTAGGTTAGCGTTAGGGTTAGGTTTAGAGTTAGGTTTAGGGTTAGGTTATAGGGTTAGTTTTGCGTTAGGTTTAGGGTTAGGGTTAAGGTTAGTGTTAGGTTTGCGTTAGGGTTAGTGTTAGGGTTAGGGTTAGGGTTAGGTTTATTTTTAGGGTTAGATTTAGGTTTAAGTTTGCGTTATAGTTAGGGTTAGGGTTAGGGTTAGATTTGCCTTAGGGTTAAGGTTAGGGTTAGTTTAGGGTTAGGTTTACGGTTTAGGGTTAGGGTTAGGATTAGGGATAGGTTAGGGTAGGGTTAGGGTTAGGGTTACGGGTTAGATTTAGGGTTACTGTTAGGTTTGCCTTAGGGTTAGTGTTAGGGTTAGGTTAGGGTTAGTGTTAGGGTTAGGGATACGTTAGGGTAGGGTTAGGGTTAGGGTTAGGGTTTAGGTTTAGGGTTAGGTTTGCGTTAGGGTTAGGGTTAGGGTTTGGGTTAGGGTTAGGTTTGTGTTAGGGTTAATGTTAGGGTTAGGGTTAAGGTTAGGGTTAGGGTTAGGTTTGCGTTAGGGTTAGGGTTAGGGTTAGGGTTACGGTTGGGGTTACGGTTAGGGTTAGGGTTAGGGTTAGGTTTGTGTTAGTGTTAGGGTATATGTTAGTTTTAAGGTTAGGGTAAGCGTTAGGGTTAGGGTTAGGGTCAGGTTGCGTTAGGGTTAGTGTTTGCGTTAGAGTTAGTGTTAGGGTTAGGGTTATGGTTAGGTTTGCGTTATGGTTAGAGTTACAGTTAGGGTTAGTGTTAAGGATAGGGCTAGGGTTTAGGGTTAGGAATAGGGTTAAGGTTAGTTTTAGCCATAGGGTTTTATGGTTAGCGTTAAATTTGGGTTAGGTTTGCGTTAAGGTTAGGGAAAGGGTTAGGGTTAGGTATAGGGTTAGGTTTACGGTTAGGTTTGGGGTTAGGTTTGCGTTAGGTTTAGGGATAGGGTTAGAGTTAGGGTTAGGGTTAGGTGTGCTTTAGGGATAGCGTTAGGGTTATTGTAGGTTTATGGTTAGGTTTGCGTTACGGATGGGGATAGGATTAGGCTTAGGGTTAGTGTTAGGGTTAGGGTTATGGTTAGCTTTTCGTTAGGGTCAGGTTTAGGGTTAGGTTTAAATTTAGGGTTAGGGTTAGGGTTAGAATTACGGTTAGGTTTGCGTTAAGATTAGGGTTAGGGTTACTGTTAGGGTTAGGGTTAGGGTTTAGGGATAAGGTTAGAGTTAGAGTTAGGGTCAGGGTTAGGTTTGCGTTAGGATTAGGATTAAGGTTAATTTTAAGGTAAGGGTTAGCTTTAGGGCTGGGTTAGGTTTAGGATTAGGGTTAGGGTTAGGGATAGGGTTAGGTTACTGTTAGGTTTAGGGTTTAGGGTTAGGGTTAGGTTTAGGGTTAGGTTAGGGTAGTGTTAGGTTTAGGGGTAGGGTTAGGGTTATGGTTAGGGTTAGGGAAGGGTTAGGTTTAGGGTTAGGTTTAGGGTTAGGGTTAAGGTTAGGTTTGCGTTAGGGTTAGGGTTAGCGTTATTGTTAGGGTTAGGGTTAGGGTTAGGTTTGCGTTACGGTTAGGGTTACAGTTAGGGTTAGTGTTAGGGATATGGATAGGGTTTAGGGTTAGGATTAGGGTTAAGGTTAGTTTTAGCGTTAGAGTTTTTTGGTTAGCGTTAATTTTAGGGTTAGGTTTGCGTTAAGGTTAGGGTTAGGGTTAGCGTTAGGTTTAGGGTTAGGTTAAGTGTTAGGTTTGGGGTTAGGTTTGCGTTAGTTTTAGGGTTAGGGTTAGGGTTAGGGTTAGGTGTGCTTTAGGGTTAGCGTTAGGGTTATTCAGGGCTTATGGTTAGGTTTGCGTTACGGTTGTGGTTAGGATTAATTTTAGGGTTAGTATTAGGGTTAGGGTTAGGGTTAGCTTTTCGTTAGGGTTAGGTTTAGGTTTACGTTTAAGTTTAGGGTTAGGGTTAGGGTTAGAATTACGGTTAGGTTTGCGTTAAGATTAGGGTTAGGGTTAGTGTTAGGGTTAGGGTTAGGGTTAGGGTTAGGGTTAAGGTTAGAGTTAGAGTTAGGGTCAGGGTTAGGTTTTCGATAGGGTAGGGTTAAGTTTAATTTTAAGGTAAGGGTTAGCTTTAGGGCTGGGTTAGGGGTAGGTTTGCGTTAGGGATAGGGTTAGTGTTAGGGTTAGGGTTAGGCTTAGGGTTAGGGTTTGGACTAGGTTTGCGTTAAGCTTATGGTTAGGGTTAGGTTTAGGGTTAGGTTTAGCGTAAGAATTAGGCTTAGGTTAGGTTTGTGATAGGGTTAATGTTAGGTTACGGTCGTGTTTAGGATTTAGGGTTAGGGTTAGGTTTAGGTTTAGGGTAGGATTAGGGTTAGGGTTAGGGTTAGGGTTAGGTTAGGGTTAGGGTTAAGGTTAGGTTTCGGGTTAGGGTTAGGTTTAGGGTTAGGTTGAGGTATGGTTAGGTTTAGGGTTTGTGTTAGGCTTAGGGCTAGGGTTTAGTTTTAGGGTTAGGGTAAGGGTTAGGTTTGCGTTAGGGTTAGGGTTAGGTTTAGGGTTAGGGTTTGGTTTGCGTAATGTTAGGGTTAGTGTTAGGGTTAGAGTGAGGGTTAGGGTTAGGTTTGCTTTAGGCTTAGGGTTAGGGTTAGGGTTAGGTTTAGGGTTAGGTTTGCGTTAGGTTTAGGGTTAGGGTTAGGGTTAGGGTTAGGGTTAGCATTAGGTTTGCGTTAGGCTTGGGGATAGGGTTAGGTTTAGGGTTAGGGTTAGGGTAAGAGTTAGGCTTAGGTTAGGGTTAGGGTTAGGGTAATGTTAGGTTAGAGTAGGGTTTAGGAATTAATGTTAGCGTTAGGTTTAGGTTTAGGGTAGGGTAAGTGTTAGGGTTAGGGTTAGGGTTAGGTTAGGGTTAGGGTTAAGGTTAGGTTTCGAAATAGGGTTACTTTTAGGGTTAGGTTGAGTTACGGTTAGGGTTAGGGTTAGGGTTAGGGTTACGGCTAGGGTTTAGGGTTAGGGTTAGGGTTAGGGTTAGGGTTAGGGTTAGGTTTAGGGTTAGGTTTGCGTTAGGGTTAGTGTTAGGGTTAGGGTTAGGATTAGGGTTAGATTTAGGGTTATGGTTAGGGTTATGGTTAGGGTTAGGTTTGTGTTAGGGTTATAGTTAGGGTTGGGGCTAGGGTTAGGTTTTAGTGTAGGGATTAGGGTTATATTAGCGTTAGGGTTAGGGTTTGGTTTAGGGTTAGGGTTAGGTTATAGGGTTAGATTTGCGTTAGCTTTAGGGTTAGGGTTAGGGTTAGTGTTAGGTTTGCATTAGGGTTAGGGTTAGGGTTAGGGTTAGGTTTGTGTTACGGTTATAGTTAGGGTTAGGGCTAGGGTTAGGGTTTAGTGTTTGTGTTAGGGTTAGGTTAGCGTTAGGGTTAGGTTTAGAGTTAGGTTTAGGGTTAGGTTATAGGGTTAGTTTTGCGTTAGGTTTATGGTTAGGGTTAAGGTTAGTGTTAGGTTTGCGTTAGGGTTAGTGTGAGGGTTAGGGTTAGGGTTAGGTTTTCGTTAGTGTTAGGTTTAAGGTTAGGGTTAGGGTTAGGATTAGGGTTTCGGTTAGGTTTGCGTTAAGGTTAGGGTTAGGGTTAGTGTTAGGGTTAGGGTTAAGGTTAGGGTTTAGGTTTAAGGTTAGAGTTAGAGTCAGGGTTAGGGTAAGTTTGCGTTAGGGTTAGGGTTAAGGTTAGTTTTAAGGTTAGGGTTAGCTTTAAGGCTGGGTTAGGGGTAGGTTTGCGTTAGGGATAGGGTTAGGGTTAGGGTTAGGGTTAGGGTTAGGGTTAGGGCTAGGGTTTTGGGTTAGGGTTAGGGTTAGGTTTAGGTTTAGGATTAGGGATAGGTTTGCATTAGGGTTAGGGTTAAGTTTAGTTTTAAGGTTAAGTTTAGGTTTAGGGTTAGGGTAAGGGTTAGGTTTGCGTTAGGTTTAGGGTTAGGTTTAGGGTTAGGGTTTGGTTTGCGTTAGGGCTAGGGTTAGTGTTAGGGTTAGAGTGAGGGTTAGGGTTAGGTTTGCGTTAGGCTTAGGGTTAGGGTTAGGGTTAGGTTTAGGGTTAGGTTTGCGTTAGGGTTAGGGTTAGGGTTAGGGTTAGGGTTAGGGTTAGGGTTAGGGTTAGCATTAGGTTTGCGTTAGGCTTGGGGATAGGGTTAGGTTTAGGGTTAGGGTAAGGGTAAGACTTAGGCTTAGGTTAGGGTTAGGGATAGGGTAATGTTAGGTTAGGGTGGGGTTTAGGAATTAATGTTAGCGTTAGGTTTAGGTTTAGGGTAGGGTAAGGGTTAGGGTTAGGTTTAGGGTTAGGTTAGGGTTATGGTTAAGGTTAGGTTTCAAAATAGGGTTACTTTTAGGGTTAGGTTGAGTTACGGTTAGGGTTAGGGTTAGGGTTAGGGTTACGGCTAGGGTTTAGGGTTAGGGTTAGGGTTAGGGTTAGGGTTAGGGTTAGGTTTAGGGTTAGGTTTGCGTTAGGGTTAGGGTTAGGGTTAGGGTTAGGGTTAGGTTTAGGTTTGCGTTAGGGTTAGGCCTAGGGTTAGGGTTATGGTTAGGTTTGCGTTAGGGTTATGGTTATGGTTTGGTTTATTTTTAGGGTTAGATTTAGGTTTAGGTTTGCGTTATGGTTAGGGTTAGGGTTAGGGTTAGATTTGCCTTAGGGTTAAGGTTAGGGTTAGTTTAGGGTTAGGTTTACGGTTTAGGGTTAGGGTTAGGATTAGGGATAGGTTAGGGTAGGGTTAGGGTTAGGGTTACGGGTTAGATTTAGGGTTACTGTTAGGTTTGCCTTAGGGTTAGTGTTAGGGTTAGGTTAGGGTTAGTGTTAGGGTTAGGGATAGGTTAGGGTAGGGTTAGGGTTAGGGTTAGGGTTTAGGTTTAGGGTTAGGTTTGCGTTAGGGTTAGGGTTAGGTTTTGGGTTAGGGTTAGGTTTGTGTTAGGGTTAATGTTAGGGTTAGGGTTAAGGTTAGGGTTAGGGTTAGGTTTGCGTTAGGGTTAGGGTTAGGGTTAGGGTTACGGTTGGGGTTAGGGTTAGGGTTAGGGTTAGGTTTGTGTTAGTGTTAGGGTATATGTTAGTTTTAAGGTTAGGGTAAGCTTTAGGGTTAGGGTTAGGGTCAGGTTGCGTTAGGGTTAGTGTTTGCGTTAGAGTTAGTGTTAGGGTTAGGGTTAAGGTTAGGGTTAGGGTTAGGTTACTGTTAGGTTTAGGGTTTAGGGTTAGGTTTAGGGTTAGGTTTAGGGTTAGGGTTAAGCTTAGGTTTGCGTTAGAGTTAGGGTTAGCGTTAGGGGTAGGGTTAGGGTTAGGGTTAGGTTTGCGTTACGGTTAGGGTTACAGTTAGGGTTAGTGTTAGGGATAGGGCTAGGGTTTAGGGTTAGGATTAGGGTTAAGGTTAGTTTTAGCGTTAGAGTTTTATGGTTAGCCTTAATTTTAGGGTTAGGTTTGCGTTAAGGTTAGGGTTAGGGTTAGGGTTAGGTTTAGGGTTAGGTTAAGTGTTAGGTTTGGGGTTAGGTTTGCGTTAGTTTTAGGGTTAGGGTTAGGGTTAGGGTTAGGTGTGCTTTAGGGTTAGCGTTAGGGTTATTCTAGGGTTATGGTTAGGTTTGCGTTACGGTTGTGGTTAGGATTAATTTTAGGGTTAGTGTTAGGGTTAGGGTTAGGGTTAGCTTTTCGTTAGGGTTAGGTTTAGGTTTACGTTTAAGTTTAGGGTTAGGGTTAGGGTTAGAATTACGGTTAGGTTTGCGTTAAGATTAGGGTTAGGGGTAGTGTTAGGGTTAGGGTTAGGGTTAGGGTTAGGGTTAAGGTTAGAGTTAGAGTTAGGGTCAGGGTTAGGTTTTCGTTAGGGTAGGGTTAAGTTTAATTTTAAGGTAAGGTATGCTTTAGGGCTTGGTTAGGGGTAGGTTTGCGTTAGGGATAGGGTTAGGGTTAGGGTTAGGGTTAGGCTTAGGGTTAGGGTTTGGACTAGGTTTGCGTTAAGCTTAGGGTTAGGGTTAGGTTTAGGGTTAGGGTTAGCGTAAGAATTAGGCTTAGGTTAGGTTTTTTCTTAGGGTTAATGTTAGGTTACGGTCGTGTTTAGGATTTAGGGTTAGGGTTAGGTTTAGGTTTAGGGTAGGATTAGGGTTAGGGTTAGGGTTAGGGTTAGGTTAGGTTAGGGTTAAGGTTAGGTTTCGGGTTAGGGTTAGGTTTAGGGTTAGGTTGAGGTATGGTTAGGGTTAGGGTTTGTGTTAGGCTTAGGGCTAGGGTTTAGGTTTAGGGTTAGGGTTAGGGTTAGGGTTAGGGTTAGGTTTGCGTTAGGGTTAGGGTTAGGGTTAGGTTTAGGTTTGCGTTAGTGTTAGTGTTAGGGTTAGAGTTAAGTTTGCGTTAGGGTTAGGGTTATGGTTAGGATTAGGGTTAGGGTTAATGTTAGGTTAAGTTTGCGTTATGGTTATGGTTAGGGTTAGGGTTAGGTTTGCCTTAGGGTTACGGTTAGGGTTATGTTTGGGTTGGGTTTTGTGTTTAGGGTTAGGGTTAGGGTTAGGGTTAGGGTTAGGGATTGGTTAGGGTAGGGTTAGCGTTAGGGTTATGTTTGTGTTACGGTTATAGTTAGGGTTAGGGCTAGGGTTAGGGTTTAGTGTTTCTTTTAGGGTTAGGTTAGCGTTAGTGTTAGGGTTCGAGTTAGGTTTAGGGTTAGGGTTAGGTTTTCGTTAGGGTTAGGTTTAAGGTTAGGTTTAAGGTTAGGGTTAGCTTTATGGCTGGGTTAGGGGAAGGTTTGCGTTAGGGATAGGTTTAGGGTTAGGGTTAGGGTTAGGGTTAGGGCTAGGGTTTAGGGTTAGGGTTAGGGTTAGGGTTAGGGATAGGGTTAGGTTTAGGGTTAGGGTTAGGGATATGTTTGCGTTAGGGTTAGGGTTAAGTTTAGTTTTAAGTTTAAGTTTAGGTTTAGGGTTAGGTTAAGGTTTAGGTTTGCGATAGGGTTAGGGTTAGGGTTAGGGTTAGGGTTTGGTTTGCGTTAGGGTTAGGGTTATTGTGAGGGTAAGAGTGAGGGTTAGGGTTAGGTTTGCGTTAGGCTTGGGGTTAGGGTTAGGGTTAGGTTTAGGCTTATGCTTGCGTTAGGTTTAGGGTTAGGGTTAGGGTTAGGGTTAGCATTAGGTTTGCGTTAGGCTTGGGGTTAGGGTTAGGTTTAGGGTTAGGGTTAGGGTAAGAGTTAGGCTTATGTTAGGGTTAGGGTTAGGGTTCATTTTAGGTTAGGGTAGGGTTTAGGAATTAGGGTTAGCGTTAGGTTTAGGTTTAGGGTAGGGTAAGGATTAGGGTTAGGGTTAGGGTTAGGGTTAGGGTTAGGGTTAGGTTAGGGTTAGGGTTAAGGTTAGGTTTCGAGATAGGGTTACTTTTAGGGTTATGTTGAGTTACGGTTAGGGTTAGGGTTAGGGATAGGTTAGGGTAGGGTTAGCGTTAGGGTTACGGGTTAGAGTTAGGGTTAGGGTTAGGTTTGCCTTAGGGTTAGGGTTAGGTTATGATTTGGGTTAGGGTTAGGGATAGTTTAGGGTAGGGTTAGGGTTAGGGTTAGGTTTTAGGGTTAGGGTTACGTTTAGGGTTAGCTTTAGGGTTAGGATTAGGGTTGGGGTTTGGTTTAGATTTAGGGTTAGTTTAGGGTTCAGTTTAAGGTTAGGTTTCGGGTTAGGGTTACGGTTAGTTTTGCGTTAAGGTTAGGGTTATGGTTAGTGTAAGGGTTAGGGTTAGGGTTAGGGTTAGGGTTAGGGTTTAGGTTTAAGGTTAGGTTCAGGTTAGGGTTAGGGTTACGGTTAGGGTTAGGGTTAGGGTTAGGGTTTAGGTTTAAGGTTAGGGTATGTTAGGTTAGGGTTACGGTTAGGGTTAGGGTTGAGGTTAGTTTCCATTAGGGTTAGGGTAGGGTTAGGGTTGGGTTAGGGTTAGGGTTAGGTTTGCATTAGGGTTTGGGTAGGGTTAGGTTTAGGGTTAGGTTTAGGGTTATGGTTAGGGTTAGTTTAGGGTTAGGTTTGTTTTAGGGTTATCGTTAAGGTTAGGGTTAGGGTAGGGTTTAGTGTTAGGGTTGGGGTTAGGTTAGCGTTAGGGTTAGGGTTAGGGTTAGGGTTATGATATAGGCTTAGATTTGTGTTAGGTTTAGGTTTAGGGTTAGGGTTAGTGTTAGGTTTGCGTTAGGGTTAGGGTTAGTGTTAGGGTTAGGGTAAGGGGTAGGTTTTCGTTAGGGTTAGGTTTCAGGTTAGGTTTAAAGTTAGGGCTAGGGTTAGGGTTAGGGTTACAGTTAGGTTTGCGTTAAGGTTAGGGTTAGGGTTAGTGTTAGGTTTAGGGTTAGGGTTAGGGTTTAGGTTTAAGGTTAGATTTAGAGTTAGGGTTAGGGTTAGGTTTGGGTTAGGGATAGGGTTATGATTAGGTTTAGGATTAGTGTTAGGGTTAGGGTTAGGTTTGTGTTACGATTAGGGTTAGGGTTAGGGTTAGGGTTAGGTTTGCGTTAGCGTTAGGGTAAGGGTTAGGGTTAGGTATGCTTCAGGTCTGGGTTAGGGTTACGGTTAGGGTTAGGTTTGCGTTAGTGGTAGGATTAGGGTTAGTTTAGGTTAGGGTTCGGGTTAAGGTTAGGTTTCTGGTTAGGGTTAGAATTACGGTTAGGGTTAGGGTTGGGGTTAGCTTGCGTTAGGGTTAGGGTAAGGGTTGTGTAAAGATTAGTGTTAGATTTGCGTTAGTGTTAAGGTTAAGGTTAGGTTTAGGGTTAGATTTAGGGTTATGGTTAGGGTTAGGGTTAGGGTTAGGTTTGTGTTAGGGTTATAGTTAGGGTTGTGGCTAGGGTTAGGTTTTAGTGTAGGGATTAGGGTTAGGTTAGCGTTATGGTTAGGTTTAGGGTTAGGGTTAGGGTTAGGTTAGCGTTAGGGTTAGGTTTACGGTTAGGGTTAGGGTTAGGGATAGGGCAAGGTTTTAGGGTGAGGGTTAGTGTTAGGGTTAGGGTTAGTGTTAGGGTTAGGTTTAGGGTTAAGTTTGCATAAGTGTTAGTTTTAAGGTTAGGGTAAGTGTTGGCTTAGGTTAGGTTTAGGGTTATGGTTAGTGTTAGGTTAGGTTTAGGTTTAGGGTCTAGGGTTAGGGTTACGTTTAGGGTTAGGTTAGGGTAGGGTTAGGTTTAGGGTTTAGGTTTAGGGTTAGGGTTAGGATTAGGGTTACGATTAGGGTAGGGTTAGGGTTAGGGTTAGGGTTAGGGATAGGTTAGGGTGAGGGTTAAGGTTAGGTTTCGGTTTAGGTTTAGGTTTAGGGTTAGTTTGAGGTAGGGTTAGGGTTAAGGTCATGGTTAGGTCTATATTTAGGGTTAGGGTTAGGGTTAGGGTTAAGGTTAGGGTTTGGTTTGCGTTAGGGTTAGGGTTAGGGTAAGGGTTAGGGTTAGGGTTTGGATTAGGGTTAGGTTTGCGTTAGGATTTGGGTTAGGGTTAGGTTAGGTTAGGTTTGTAGTTTAGGGATAGGGTTAGTTTTTGGGATAGGTTAGGGTAGGGTTAGGGTTAGGGTTAGGGTTTAGGGTTGGGTGAGGTTTAGTGTTAGGGTTAGGGGTAGGATTAGTGTTAGTGTTAGAGTTAGGGTAAGGGTTAGGTTAGGGTTAGGGTTAGGGTTAGGGTTTGGGTTGCGTTAGGGTTAGGGTTAAGTTTAGGGTTAGGGTTAGGGTTTGGGTTAGGGTTAGGGTTAGGGTTACGATTAGGGTAGGGATACGGTTAGGGTTTATGGTTAGGGTTAGGGTTAGGGTTAGGGTTAGGGTTAGGGTTAGGTTTGCGTTAGGATTAGGGTTATGGTTAGAGTTAGATTTGCGTTAAGCTTATCATTAGGGTTAGGGTTAGGTTTAATGTTTAGGTTTGGGTTAGGGTTAGGGTGTCGTTAGGGTTAGGGTTAGGGTTAGGGTTCGGATTTCGGCTTAGGTTTGCGTTAGGTTTAGGCTTAAAGTTAGGGTTAGGTTTATATTTGCCTTATGGTTAGGGTTAGGATTAGGGTTAGGGTTAGGGTTAGGGTTAGGGTTAGGTTTGCGTTAGGGTTAGGGTTAGGGTTAGGTTTAGGGTTAGGGTTAGGAATCGGGTTAGGTTTGCGTTAGGGTTAGGTTTAGGGATAGGGTTAGGTTTGCGTTAGGATTAGGGATAGTGTTAGGTTTAGGTTTGTGTTAGGGTTAGGGTTAGGTTTAGGGTTAGGGTTAGGTTTGCGTTAGGGTTAGGGTTAGGGATAGGGTTAGGTGTGCGTTAGGGTTAGGGTTAGGGTTAGCGTTAGGGTTAGGGTTAGGTTTGCCTTAGGGTTATGGTTAGGTTAAGGTTAGGTTTGTGTTAAGGTTAGGGTTAGGGTTATGGCTAGGGTTAGGTTTGCGTTAGGGTTAGGGTTAGGGTTAGGGTTAGGTTCAGGTTTAGCTACACGTTATGGTTAGGGTTTGGGTTAGGGTTAGGGTTAGGGTTAGGTGTGCGTTAAGGTTAGTTTAACGGTTAGGGTTAGGTTTGTTTAGGATTAGGGTTACGGTTAGGGTTAGGTTTAGGGTTAGGTTTGCGTTAGGGTTAGTGTTAGGTTTAGGGTTAGGCTTACGTTTATGTTTGCGTTAGGGTTAGGGTTAGGGTTAGGGTTAGGGTTAGGGTTAGGGTTAGGGTTAGGTTTGCGTTAGGGTTAGGGTTAGGGTTAGGGTTAAGTTTAGTTTTAAGTTTAGGGTTAGGTTTAGGGTTAGGATTAGGGTTAGGTTAGCGTTAGGGTTACGTTTACGGTTAGTGTTAGGGTTAGGGATAGGGCAAGGGTTTAGGGTGAGGGTTAGGGGTAGGGTTACGGTTAGCGTTAGTTTTTTATGGTTAGCGTTAAGTTTACGGTTAGGTTTGCGTTAAGGTTAGGTTTAGGGTCAGGGTTAGGTTTAGGGTTAGAGTTAGGGTTAGGGTTAGGTTTAGCTTAGGGTTAGGTTTAGGGTTAGGGTTAGGGTTACGGTTAGGTTAGTGTTAGGGTTTGGGTTAGGGTTATGGTTAGGGTTAGGTTTGCGTTAGAGTTAAGGTTAGGGTTAGGGTTAGGTTTAGTTATGCGTTAGGTTTAGGTTTAGGGTTAGGGTTAGGATTAGGTTTAGGGTTAGGTTTGCGTTAGTTTAGGGTTAGCTTTAGAGTTATTGTTAGGTTTGCGTTAGAGTTAAGGTTAGGGTTAGGGTTAGTTTTAGGGTTAGGTTTGCGTTAGGGTTACGCTTAGGGTTAGGGTTAGGGTTAAGTTTAGGTTTAGGGTTAGGGTTAGGGTTAGGGTTTACGGTTAAAGTTAGGTTTAGTGTTAGCGTTAGGGTGAAGGTAGGGTTAGGCTTAGGGTTAGCTTGCGTTAGGGTTAGATTAAGGTTAGGTTTGGGTTAGGGTTAGGTTTAGTTTTGCGTTAGGGTTAGGGTAAGTGTTAGGTTTAGGGTTAGGTTTAGGGTTAGGGCTGGGTTAGTGTTAGGGATATGTTGTGTTAGAGTTATCGTTACGGTTAGGGTTAGGGTTTAGTGTAAGGGTTAGGGTTAGTTTAGCGTTAGGGTTAGGGATAGGGTTAGGGTTATGTTTAGGATTTAGGGTTAGATTTGCGTTAGGTTTAGGGTTAGGGTTAGTGTTACGGTTAGGTTAGTGTTAGGGTTTGGGTTAGGGTTATGGTTAGGGTTAGGTTTGCGTTAGAGTTAAGGTTAGGGTTAGGGTTAGGTTTAGTTATGCGTTAGGGTTAGGTTTAGGGTTAGGGTTAGGGTTAGGTTTAGGGTTAGGTTTGCGTTAGTTTAGGGTTAGGTTTAGAGTTATTGTTAGGTTTGCGTTAGAGTTAAGGTTAGGGTTAGGGTTAGGTTTAATGTTAGGTTTGCATTAGGGTTACGTTTAGGGTTTGGGTTAGGGTTAAGATTAGGGTTAGGGTTAGGGTTAGGGTTTACGGTTAAAGTTAGGTTTAGTGTTAGCGTTAGGGTGACAGTTAGGGTTAGGCTTAGGGTTAGGGTTTGGACTAGGTTTGCGTTAAGCTTAGGGTTAGGGTTAGGTTTAGGGTTAGGGTTAGCGTAAGAATTAGGCTTAGGTTAGGTTTGTGTTAGGGTTAATTTTAGATTAAGGTCGTGTTTAGGATTTAGGGTTAGGGTTAGGTTTAGGTTTAGGGTAGGATTAGGGTTAGGGTTAGGGTTAGGGTTAGGTTAGGGTTAGGGTTAAGGTTAGGTTTCGGGTTAGGGTTAGGTTTAGGGTTAGGTTGAGGTATGGTTAGGGTTAGGGTTTGTGTTAAGCTTAGGGCTAGGGTTTAGGTTTAGGGTTAGGGTTAGGGTTAGGGTTAGGGTTAGGTTTGCGTTAGGGTTAGGGTTAGGGTTAGGTTTAGGTTTGCGTTAGTGTTAGTGTTAGGGTTAGGGTTAAGTTTGCGTTAGGGTTAGGGTTATGGTTAGGATTAGGGTTAGGGTTAATGTTAGGTTAAGTTTGCGTTATGGTTATGGTTAGGGTTAACGTTAGGTTTGCCTTAGGGTTACGGTTAGGGTTAGGTTAGGGTTGGGTTTTGTGTTTAGGGTTAGGATTAGGGTTAGGGTTAGGGTTAGGGTTAGGGATTGTTTAGGGTAGGGTTAGCGTTAGGGTTATGTTTGTGTTACGGTTATAGTTAGGGTTAGGGCTAGGGTTAGGGTTTAGTGTTTGTGTTAGGGTTAGGTTAGCGTTAGTGTTAGGGTTAGAGTTAGGTTTAGGGTTAGGGTTAGGTTTTCGTTAGGGTTAGGTTTAAGGTTAGGTTTAAGGTTAGGGTTAGGGTTAGGGTTAGGGTTAGGGTTTAGGGTTAAGGTTATAGTTAGAGTTAGGGTTAGGGTTAAGTTTGCGTTAGAGTTAGGTTTAAGGTTAGTTTTAAGGTTAGGGTTAGCTTTAAGGCTGGGTTAGGGGAAGGTTTGCGTTAGGGATAGGTTTAGGGTTAGGGTTAGGGTTAGGGTTAGGGCTAGGGTTTAGGGTTAGGGTTAGGGTTAGGGTTAGGGATAGGGTTAGGTTTAGGGTTAGGGTTAGGGATATGTTTGCGTTAGGGTTAGGGTTAAGTTTAGTTTTAAGGTTAAGTTTAGGTTTAGGGTTAGGTTAAGGTTTAGGTTTGCGATAGGGTTAGGGTTAGGGTTAGGGTTAGGGTTTGTTTTGCGTTAGGGTTAGGGTTAGTGTGAGGGTAAGAGTGAGGTTTAGGGTTAGGTTTGCGTTAGGCTTGGGGTTAGGGTTAGGGTTAGGTTTAGGCTTATGCTAGCGTTAGGTTTAGGGTTAGGGTTAGGGTTAGGGTTAGCATTAAGTTTGCCATAGGCTTGGGGTTAGGGTTAGGTTTAGGGTTAGGGTTAGGGTCAGAGTTAGGCTTAGGTTAGGGTTAGGGTTAGGGTTAATGTTAGGTTAGGGTAGGGTTTAGGAATTAGGGTTAGCGTTAGGTTTAGGTTTAGGGTAGGGTAAGGATTAGGGTTAGGGTTAGGTTAGGGTTAGGGTTAAGGTTAGGTTTCGAGATAGGGTTACTTTTAGGGTTATGTTGAGTTACGGTTAGCGTTAGGGTTAGGGATAGGTTAGGGTAGGGTTAGCGTTAGGGTTACGGGTTAGAGTTAGGGTTAGGGTTAGGTTTGCCTTAGGGTTAGGGTTAGGTTATGATTTGGGTTAGGGTTAGGGATAGTTTAGGGTAGGGTTAGGGTTAGGGTTGGGATTTAGGGTTAGGGTTACGTTTAGGGTTAGCTTTAGGGTTAGGATTAGGGTTGAGGTTTGGTTTAGATTTAGGGTTAGTTTAGGGTTCAGTTTAAGGTTAGGTTTCATGTTAGGGTTACGGTTAGTTTTGCGTTAAGGTTAGGGTTATGGTTAGTGTAAGGGTTAGGGTTAGGGTTAGGGATAGGGTTAGGGTTTAGGTTTAAGGTTAGGTTCAGGTTAGGGTTAGGGTTACGGTTAGGGTTAGGGTTAGGGTTAGGGTTTAAGTTTAAGGTTAGGGTATGTTAGGTTAGGGTTACGGTTAGGGTTATGGTTGAGGTTAGCTTCCATTAGGGTTAGGGTAGGGTTAGGGTTGGGTTAGGGTTAGGGTTAGGTTTGCATTAGGGTTTGGGTAGGGTTAGGTTTAGGGTTAGGTTTAGGGTTATGGTTAGGGTTAGTTTAGGGTTAGGTTTGTGTTAGGGTTATCGTTAAAGTTAGGGTTAGGGTAGGGTTTAGTGTTAGGGTTGGGGTTAGGTTAGCGTTAGGGTTAGGGTTAGGGTTAGGGTTATGATATAGGCTTAGATTTGTGTTAGGTTTAGGTTTAGGGTTAGGGTTAGTGTTAGGTTTGCGTTAGGGTTAGGGTTAGTGTTAGGGTTAGGGTTAGGGGTAGGTTTTCCTTTAGGGTTAGTTTTCAGGTTAGGTTTAAAGTTAGGGTTAGGGTTAGGGTTAGGGTTACAGTTAGGTTTGCGTTAAGGTTAGGGTTAGGGTTAGTGTTAGGTTTAGGGTTAGGGTTAGGGTTTAGGTTTAAGGTTAGATTTAGAGTTAGGGTTAGGGTTAGGTTTGGGTTAGGGATAGGGTTATGATTAGGTTTAGGATTAGTGTTAGGGTTAGGGTTAGGTTTGTGTTACGATTAGGGTTAGGGTTAGGGTTAGGGTTAGGTTTGCGTTAGCGTTAGGGTAAGGGTTAAGGTTAGGTATGCTTCAGGTCTGGGTTAGGGTTACGGTTAGGGTTAGGTTTGCGTTAGTGTTAGGATTAGGGTTAGTTTAGGTTAGGGTTCGGGTTAAGGTTAGGTTTCTGGTTAGGGTTAGGATTACGGTTAGGGTTAGGGTTGGGGTTAGCTTGCGTTAGGGTTAGGGTTATGGTTTTGTAAAGATTAGTGTTAGATTTGCGTTAGTGTTAAGGTTAAGGTTAGGTTTAGGGTTAGATTTAGGGTTATGGTTAGGGTTAGGGTTAGGGTTAGGTTTGTGTTAGGGTTATAGTTAGGGTTGTGGCTAGGGTTAGGTTTTAGTGTAGGGATTAGGGTTAGGTTAGCGTTAGGGTTAGGTTTAGGGTTAGGGTTAGGGTTAGGTTAGCGTTAGGGTTAGGTTTACGGTTAGGGTTAGGGTTAGGGATAGGGCAAGGGTTTAGGGTGAGGGTTAGTGTTAGGGTTAGGGTTAGTGTTAGGGTTAGGTTTAGGGTTAAGTTTGCATAAGTGTTAGTGTTAAGGTTAGGGTAAGTGTTGGCTTAGGTTAGGTTTAGGGTTATGGTTAGTGTTAGGTTAGGTTTAGGTTTAAGGTCTAGGGTTAGGGTTACGTTTAGGTTTAGGTTAGGGTAGGGTTAGGTTTAGGGTTTAGGTTTAGGGTTAGGGTTAGGATTAGGGTTACGATTAGGGTAGGGTTAGGGTTAGGGTTAGGGTTAGGGATAGGTTAGGGTGAGGGTTAAGGTTAGGTTTCGGTTTAGGTTTAGTTTTAGGGTTAGTTTGAGGTAGGGTTAGGGTTAGGGTTAGGGTCATGGTTAGGTCTATATTTAGGGTTAGGGTTAGGGTTAGGGTTAAGGTTAGGGTTTGGTTTGCGTTAGGGTTAGGGTTAGGGTAAGGGTTAGGGTTAGGGTTTGGATTAGGGTTAGGTTTGCGTTAGGATTTGGGTTAGGGTTAGGTTAGGTTAGGTTTGGAGTTTAGGGATAGGGTTAGTTTTTGGGATAGGTTAGGGTAGGGTTAGGGTTAGGGTTAGGGTTTAGGGTTGGGTGAGGTTTAGTGTTAGGGTTAGGGGTAGGATTAGTGTTAGGGTTAGAGTTAGGGTAAGGGTTAGGTTAGGGTTAGGGTTAGGGTTAGGGTTTGGGTTGCGTTAGGGTTAGGGTTAGGTTTAGGGTTAGGTTTAGGGTTTGGGTTAGGGTTAGGGTTAGGGTTACGATTAGGGTAGGGATACGGTTAGGGTTTATGGTTAGGGTTAGGGTTAGGGTTAGGGTTAGTGTTAGGTTTGCGTTAGGATTAGGGTTAGGGTTAGAGTTAGATTTGCGTTAAGCTTATCGTTACGGTTAGGGTTAGGTTTAATGTTTAGGTTTGGGTTAGGTTTAGGTTAGCGTTAGGGTTAGGGTTAGGGTTAGGGTTCGGATTTCGGCTTAGGTTTGCGTTAGGTTTAGGCTTAAAGTTAGGGTTAGGTTTATATTTGCCTTATGGTTAGGGTTAGGATTAGGGTTAGGGTTAGGGTTAGGGTTAGGGTTAGGGTTAGGTTTGCGTTAGGGTTAGGGTTAGGGTTAGGTTTAGGGTTAGGGTTAGGAATCGGGTTAGGTTTGCGTTAGGGTTAGGTTTAGGGATAGGGTTAGGTTTGCGTTAGGATTAGGGATAGTGTTAGGTTTAGGTTTGTGTTAGGGTTAGGGTTAGGTTTAGGGTTAGGGTTAGGTTTGCGTTAGGGTTAGGGTTAGGGATAGGGTTAGGTGTGCGTTAGGGTTAGGGTTAGGGTTAGCGTTAGGGTTAGGGTTAGGTTTGCGTTAGGGTTATGGTTAGGTTTAGGGTTAGGTTTGTGTTAAGGTTAGGGTTAGGGTTATGGCTAGGTTTAGGTTTGCGTTAGGGTTAGGGTTAGGGTTAGGTTCAGGTTTAGCTACACGTAATGGTTAGGGTTTGGGTTAGGGTTAGGGTTAGGGTTAGGTTTGCGTTAGGGTTAGGGTAACGGTTAGGGTTAGGTTTGTTTAGGATTAGGGTTAGGGTTAGGGTTAGGTTTAGGGTTAGGTTTGCGTTAGGGTTAGTGTTAGGTTTAGGGTTAGGCTTACGTTTATGTTTGCGTTAGGGTTAGGGTTAGGGTTAGGGTTAGGGTTAGGGTTAGGGTTAGGGTTAGGTTTGCGTTAGGGTTAGGGTTAGGGTTAAGTTTAGTTTTAAGTTTAGGGTTAGGTTTAGGGTTAGGATTAGGGTTAGGTTAGCGTTAGGGTTACGTTTACGGTTAGGGTTAGGGTTAGGGATAGGGCAAGGGTTTAGGGTGAGGGTTAGGGGTAGGGTTACGGTTAGCGTTAGTTTTTTATGGTTAGCGTTAAGTTTACGGTTAGGTTTGCGTTAAGGTTAGGTTTAGGGTCAGGGTTAGGTTTAGGGTTAGAGTTAGGGTTATGGTTAGGGTTAGCTTAGGGTTAGTTTTAGGGTTAGGGTTAGGGTTACGGTTAGGTTAGTGTTAGGGTTTGGGTTAGGGTTATGGTTAGGGTTAGGTTTGCGTTAGAGTTAAGGTTAGGGTTAGGGTTAGGTTTAGTTATGCGTTAGGGTTAGGTTTAGGGTTAGGGTTAGGGTTAGGTTTAGGGTTAGGTTTGCGTTAGTTTAGGGTTAGGTTTAGAGTTATTGTTAGGTTTGCGTTAGAGTTAAGGTTAGGGTTAGGGTTAGGTTTAGTGTTAGGTTTGCATTAGGGTTACGTTTAGGATTTGGGTTAGGGTTAAGATTAGGGTTAGGGTTAGGGTTAGGGTTAGGGTTTACGGTTAAAGTTAGGTTTAGTGTTAGCTTTAGGGTGACAGTTAGGGTTAGGCTTAGGGTTAGCTTGCGTTAGGGTTAGGTTAAGGTTAGGTTTGGGTTAGGGTTAGGTTTAGTTTTGCGTTAGGGTTAGGGTAAGTGTTAGGTTTAGGGTTAGGTTTAGGGTTAGGGCTGGGTTAGTGTTAGGGATATGTTGTGTTAGAGTATCGTTAGGGTTAGGGTTAGGGTTTAGTGTAAGGGTTAGGGTTAGTTTAGCGTTAGGATTAAGGATAGGGTTAGGGTTATGTTTAGGATTTAGGGTTATATTTGCGTTAGGTTTAGGGTTAGGTTTAGGGTTATTGTTAGGTTTGCCTTAGGGTTAGTGTTAGGTTTAGGGTTAGGGTTAGGTTTGCATTAGGGTTAGGGTTAAGGTTAGTTTTAAGGTTAGGTTTGGGTTAGGGTTTGGGATAGGGCTAGGTTTTAGGGTTAGGGTTAGGGTTAGGGTTAGGTTTAGGGTTAGGTTTAGGTTTGCGTTAGGGTTAGGGTTACGGTTAGGGTTCGGGTTAGTGATAGGGCAAGGGTTTATGGTTATGGTTCAGTTTAGGGTTAGGGTTAGCGTTAGGTTTTTATGGTTAGCGTTAAATTTAGGGTTAGGTTTGCGTTAACGTTAGGTTTAGGGTTAAGGTTAAGTTTAGGTTTAGGCATAGTTTTAGGGTTAGGGTTAGAATTGCGTTAGGGTTAGGGTTAGTGTTAGGGTTAGAGTTAGATTTGCGTTATGATTAGGGTTAAGGTTTGTTTTATGGTTAGGGTGGGTTAGGGTTTGGGTTAGGGCTAGGGTTTAAGGTTAAGGTTAGGTTTAGGTTTAGGTTTAGGGTTATGGTTAGGGTTAGGGATAGGTTTGCGTTAAGGTTAGGGTTAAGTTTAGTTTTAAGGTTAGGGTTAATTTAGGGTTAGGGTTAGGGTTAGGTTTGCGTTAGGGTTATGGTTACGGTTAGGGTTCAGATTAGGGATAGGGCAAGCGTTTGTGGTTACGATGAGGGTTAGGGTTAGGATTAGCGTTAGGTTTTTATGGTTAGCGTTAAGTTTAGGGTTAGGATGCGTTAAGGTTAGGTTTCGGGTTAGGGTTAGGTGTAGGGTTAGTCATAGGGTTAGGGTTAGAGTTAGGATTGCGTTAGGGTTAGGGTTAGGGTTAGGGTTAGGTTTGCGTTAGGTTTAGGGTTAGGGTTAGGTTTAGGGTTAGATTTAGGTTTGCCTTAGTGTTAGGGTTAGGATTAGGTTTAGGTTTAGGGTTAGGGTTAAGGTTAGGGTTAGGTTTGCGTTAGGTTAGGGTTAGGGTTATGGTTAGGGTTAGGTTTGCGTTAGGGTTAGGGTTAGGGTTAGGGTTAATGTTAGGTTTCAGGTTAGCTTTAGGTTTAGGTTTAGGTTGAGTTAGGGTTAGGGTTAGGTTTAGGGTTAGGGTTAGGGCTAGGGTTCAGGGTTAGGGTTAGGTTTAGGTTTAGGGATAGGTTAGGCTTAGGTTTGCGTTAGGGTTAGGGTAACGGTTAGGGTTAGTGTTAGGGTTAGGGTTAGGGTAGGGTTAGGGTTAGGGTTAGGGTTAGAGTTCCGTTAGGGTGAGGGTTAAGTTTAGGTTTCGGGTTAGGGTTAGGATTAGGTTGAGGTAGGGTTAGGGTTAGGGTTATGGTTAGGGCTAGGATTTATGGTTAGGTTTAGGGTTAGGGTTAGGTTTGCGTTAGTGTTAAGGTTAGGGTTAGGGTTAGGTTAGAGTTAGGTTTAGAGTTTAGGGTTAGGGTTAGGTTTAGGGATAGGTTAGGGTAGGGTTAGGTTTAGGGTTAGGGTTTAGGGTTAGGGTGAGCTTTAGGGTTAGGGTTATGGGTAGGATTAGGGTTAGGGTTAGGGTTATGGTAAGGGTTAGGTTAGAGTTAGGTAGAAGGTTACGTTTCAGGTTAGGTTTAGGGTAGGTTTAGGGTTAGTTTTGCGTTAGGGTTAGGGTTAGGGTTAGGTTTAGGGTTAGGGTTAGGTTTGCGTTAGGATTAGGGTTAGGGTTAGGGTTTGGTTTAAGGTTAGGTTTAGGGTTAGAGTTAGGGTTAGGGTAAGGGTTTGGTTTGCGTAAGGGTTAGTGTTAGGGTTAGGGTTAGTGTTAGGGTTAGCTTTAGGGTTAAGTTTGCATTAGGGTTAGGGTTAGGGTTAGGGTAAGTGTTAGGCTTAGGTCAGGCTTAGGTTTATGGTTAGTGTTAAGTTAGGGTTAGGTTTAGGGTTTAGGGTTCGGGTAAGGTTTAGGGTTATGTTAGGGTAGGGTTAGGTTTATGGTTTAGGGTTAGGGTTAGGTTTGCATTAGGGTTAGGGTTAGGATTAGGGTTACATTTGCGTTAGGGTTTGGGTTACGGTTAGGTATGCGTTAGGGTTACGGTTAGGGTTATGGTTTAGGGTTAGGGTTGGAGTTATAGTTAGGGTTAGGGTTATGGTCAGGGTTATGGTTATGGTTAGTGTTAGTGTTAGGGTTAGGGTTTAGGGTTAGGGTTAGTGTTAGGGTTAGGGTTTAGGGATAAGGTGAGGTTTAGTGTTAGGGTTAGGGGTAGGATTAGGGTTAGGGTTAGGGTTAGGGTAATGTTTAGGTTAGGGTTATTGTTAGGGTTAGGGTTTGGTTTGCGTTAGGGTTACGGTTAGGGTTAGGTTTAGGGTTAGGGTTAGGGTTTGGGTTAGGGTTAGGTTTACGATTAGGGTAGGGTTAGGGTTAGGGTTTATGGTTAGGGTTAGGGTTAGTGTTAGGGTTAGGGTTAGGTTTGCGTTAGGATTAGGGTTAGGGTTAGGGTTAGTTTTGCATTAGGGTTATCAGGGTTAGGGTTAGGTTTAATGTTTAGGGTTAGGGTTAGGGTTAGGTTAGCGTTAGCGTTAGGGTTAGGGTTAAGGTTAGGTTTGCGTTACGGTTAGGGTTACGTTTAGGTTTAGGTTTAGGGTTAGGGATAGGGTTAGGTTAGCGTTAGGGTTAGTGTTAGGGTTAGGGTTAGGTTTGCGTTAGGGTTAGGGTAGGGTTAGGTTTAGGTTTGTGTTAGGGTTAGGGTTACGTTTAGGGATAGGGTTAGGTTTGCTTTAGGGTTAGTGTTAGGGATAGGTTTGCGTTAGGGTTAGGGTTAGGTTTAGGGTTAGGTTTGTGTTAAGGTTAGGGTTAGGGTTATGGTTAGGGTTAGGTTTAAGTTTAGCTACACGTTAGGGTTAGGGTTAGGGTTAGGGTTAGGGTTAGTTTTGCGTTAGTGTTAGGGTTAGGATTAGGGTTAGTGTTAGGTTTGTTTAGGGTTACGGTTAGGGGTAGGGTTAGTTTTGCGTTAGTGTTAGGGTTAGGATTAGGGTTAGTGTTAGGTTTGTTTAGGTTTAGGGTTAGGGTTAGGGTAAGAGTTAGGCTTAGGTCAGGGTTAGGTTTATGGTTAATATTAGTTTAGGGTTAAGTTTAGGGTTTAGGGTTAGGGTTAAGTTTAGGGTTAGGTTAGGGTAGGGTTAGGTTTAGGGTTTAGGGTTAGGGTTAGGTTTAGGGGTAGGGTTAGGGTTAGTATTAGAGTAGGGTTAGGGTTAGGGTTAGGGTTAGGTTTAGGTTAGGGTGTGGGTTAAGGTTAGGTTTCGGTTTAGGGTTAGGTTTAGGGTTAGTTTGAGGTAGGGTTAGGGTTAAGGTTAGGGTTAGGGTTAGGTCTATGGTTTAGGGTTAAGGTTAGTGTTAGGGTTAGGGTTAGGGTTAGGTTTGCGTTAGGGATAGGTTTAGGGTTAGGGTTAGGGTTATGGTTAAGTTTAGGTTTGCGTTAGGGTTAGGGTTAGGATTATGGTTCGGTTTGCGTTACGGTTTGAGTTAGGGTTAGGTTAGGGTTAGGTTTGGAGTATAGGGTTAGGGTTAGGTTTTGGGATATGTTAGGGTAGGGTTAGAGTTAGGGTTAGGGTTTAGGGTTAGGGTGAGGTTTAGTGTTAGGTTTAGGGGTAGGATTAGTGTTAGGGTTAGGGTTAGGGTAAGGGTTAGTTTAGGGTTAGGGTTAAGGTTACATTTCGGGTTAGGGTTAGGGTTTGAATTAGGGTTATGTTTAGGTTAGCGTTAGGGTTAGGGTTAGGGTTAGGGTTAGGGTTTAGGGTTAAAGCTAGGTTTAGGGTTAGTGTTAGGGTTACGGTTTAGGGTTAGGGTTAGTGTTAGCTTGCGTTAGGGTTAGGGTTAAGGTTAGGTTTGGGTTAGGGTTAGGGTTAGGTTTGCGTTAGGGTTAGGGTTAGGGTTAGGTTTAAGGTTAGGGTTATACTTAGGGTTAGGGTTAGGGTTTAGTGTTAGGGTTAGGGTTAGGTTAGCGTTAGGGTTAGGCATAGGGTTAGGGTTAGGGTTAGGTTTTAGGGTTAGATTTGCGTTAGGTTTAGGGTTAGGGTTAGGGTTAGTGTTAGGTTTGCGTTAGGGTTAGTGTTAGGTTTAGGGTTAGAGTTAGGTTTGCGTTATGTTTAGGGTTAAGGTTAATTTTTAAGGTTAGGGTGGGTTAGGGTTTGGGTTAGGGCTAGGGTTTAAGGTTAAGGTAAGGGTTAGGTTTAGGTTTAGGGTTAGGGTTAGACTTAGGGATAGGCTTGCGTTAAGGTTAGGGTTAAGTTTAGTTTTACGGTTAGGGTTTGGTTTAGGGTTTGAGTTAGGGTTAGGTTTGTGTTAGGGTGACGGTTACGGTTATGGTTCGGATTAGGTATAGGGCAATGTTTTGTGGTTACGATTAGGGTTTGGGTAAGGATTAGCATTAGGTTTTTATGGTTAGCGTTAAGTTTAGGGTTAGGTTTGCGTTAAGGATATGTTAGGGTTAGGGTTAGGTTTAGGGTTAGGCATAGGGTTAGGGTTAGAGTTAGGATTGCGTTAGGGTTAGGGTTAGGGTTAGGGTTAGCTTTGCGTTAGGTTTATGGTTAGAGTTAGGGTTAGGGTCAGGTTTAGGTTTGCGTTAGGGTAGGGTTAGGATTAGGTTTAGGGTTAGGGTTAGGGTTAAGGTTAGGGTTAGGTTTGTGTTAGGGTTAGGATTAGGGTTATGGTTTCGGTTAGGTATGCGTTACGGATAGGGTTAGTGTTAGGGTTAGGGTTAGGTTTGCGTTAGGCTTAGGGTTAGGGTTATGGTTAGGTTTGGGTTAGGGTTAGGGTTAGGATTAGGTTTGCGTTAGGGTTAGGGTTATGTTTAGGGTTAGGGTTAGGTTTGCATTAGGCTTAGGGTTAGGGTTATGGTTAGGTTTAGGGTTAGGTTTGCGTTAGGGTTAGGGTTATGTTTACCATTAGTGTTAGGGTTAGGATTAGGTTTGCGTGAGGCTTAGTGTTAGGGTTAGGTTTAGGGTTAGGGTTAGGTAAGAGTTAGGCTTAGGTTAGGGTTAGGGTTAGGGTTAGTGTTTGGTTAGGGTAGGGTTTGGTTTAGGGTTTAGGGTTAGGGTTAGTGTTAGGGTTAGATTTAGGGTTAGGGTTAGGGTAAGGGTTTAGGGTTAGTGTTAGGTTTAGGTTTAGGGTTAGGGTTAGTTTTAGGTTTGCCTTAGGGTTAGGGTTAGGGTTAGGGTTAGGTTTTGGGTAGGGTTAGGGTTAGGGTTAGGGTTATGTTTACGGTTAGGTTAGGGTGAGGGATAAGGTTAGGTTTTGGTTAGGGTTAGGGTTAGGATTAGGTTGAGGTAGGATTAGGGTTAGGTTTAGGGTTATGGTTAGGGCTAGGAATTAGGGTTAGGGTTAGGGTTAGGTTTGCGTTAGTGTTAGGGTTAGGATTCGGGTTAGGTTAGAGTTAGGTTTAGAGTTTAGGGTTAGGGTTAGGTTTAGGGTTAGGGTGAGCTTTAGGGTTAGGATTAGGGGTAGGATTAGGGTTAGGGTTAGGGTTATGTTAAGGGTTAGGTTAGGGTTAGGGTTAAGGTTACGTTTCGGATTAGGGTTAGGGGTTGGGTTAGGGTTAGGTTTAGATTAGCGTTAGGGTTAGGGTTAAGGTTAGTGTTAGGGTTAGGGTTAGGGTTTACGGTTAAAGTTAGGTTTAGTGTTAGCGTTAGGGTTAAGGTTAGGGTTAGGCTTAGGTTTGCTTGCGATAGGGTTAGGTTTAAGGTTAGGGTTGGGTTAGGGTTATGGTTAGGTTTGCGTTAGGGTTAGAGTAAGGGTGAGGTTTAGGGTTAGATCTGGTTTAGTGTTAGGGTTAGGTTGTGTTAGGGTTATCGTTAGGGATAGGGTTAGGGTTTAGTGTAAGGTTTAGGGTTAGTTTAGCGTTAGGGTTAGGGATAAGGTTAGGGTTAGGATTTAGGGTTAGATTTGCGTTAGGTTTAGGGTTAGGGTTAGGGTTAGTGTTAGGTTTGCCTTAGGGGTAGTGTTAGCTTTAGGATTAGGGTTAGGTTTGCGTTAGGGTTAGGGTTAAGGTTAGTTTTAAGGTTAGGGTTGGGTTAGGTGTTGGTTTAGGGCTAGGGTTTAGGGTTAGGGTTAGGGTTAGGTTTAGGGTTAGGGTTAGGTTTAGTTTTGCGTTAGGGTTAGGGTTACGGTTAGGGTTCGGGTTAGTGATAGGGCAAGGGTGTATGGCTAGTGTTAAGTTTGGGTTTAGGGTTAGCGTTAAGTTTTTATGGTTCGCGTTAAATTTAGGGTTAGGTTTGCGTTAACGTTAGGTTTAGGGTTTTGGTTAGGTTTAGGGTTAGGCATAGGGTTATGGTTAGGTTTAGAATTGCGTTAGGGTTAGTGTTAGTGTTAAGGTTAGAATTAGGTTTGCGTTAGGGTTAGGGTTAGGGTTATGGTTAGGTTTAAGTTTGCATTACTGTTAGGGTTAGGATTAGGTTTAGGGTTAGGGTTAGGGTTAGGATTACGGTTAGAGTTAGGTTTGTGTTAGGGTTAGTGTTAGGTTTAGGGTTAGAGTTAGGTTTGCGTTATGGTTAGGGTTAAGGTTAGTTTTAAGATTAGGGTGGGTTAGGGTTTGGGTTAGGGCTAGGGTTTAAGCTTTGCGTTAGGGTTAGGGATAGGTTTGCGTTAAGGTTATGGTTAAGTTTAGTTTTAAGGTTAGGGTTAGTTTAGCGTTAGGGTTAGGGTTAGGTTTGCGTTAGGGTTATGGTTACGGTTAGGGTTCGGATTAGGGATAGGGCAAGGGTTTGTGGTTACGGTTAGGGTTAGGGTTTGGATTAGCGTTAGGTTTTTATGGTTAGCGTTAAGTTCAGGGTTAGTTTGCGTTAAGGTTAGGTTTCGGGTTAGGTTTAGGTTTAGGGTTAGGCATAGGGTTAGGGTTAGAGTTAGGATTGCGTTAGGGTTAGGTTTAGGGTTAGGGTTAGGTTTGCGTTATGTTTAGGGTTAGGGTAGGTTTAGGGTTAGATTTATGTTTGCGTTAGTGATAGGGTTAGGATTAGGTTTAGGATTAGGGTTAGGGTTAAGGTTAGGGTTAGGGTTAGGGTTAGGGTTAGTGTTAGCTTAGGGTTAGGTTTAGGGTTTAGGGTTAGTTTTAGGGTTAGGTTGGGCAGTGTTAGGTTTAGGTTTACAGTTAGGGTTAGGGTTAGGGTTAGGTATAGGGTTAGGGTAGGGTTAGGGTTAGGGTTAATGTTAGGGTTAGGGTTAGTTTAGGATTAGGGTTAAGGTTAGGTTTCGGGTTAGGGTTAGGATTATGGATAGGTTGATTTAGGGTTAGGGTTAGGGTTAGGGTTAGCGTTAGGGTTAGGGCTAGGGTTTAGGGTTAGGGTTATGGTTAGGGTTAGGGTTAGGGTTAGGGTTAGGGCTAGGGTTTAGGGTTAGGGTTAGGGTTAGGGCTAGGTTTAGGGTTAGGGTTAGGGTTAGGGTTGGGGTCAGGTTTGCATTAGGTTTAGGTTTAGAGTTAGGGTTAAGGTTAGGGTTAGGGTTAGGTTTTCGTTAGGGTTAGGTTTAAAGTTAGTTTTAAGGTTAGGGTTAGGGTTACGGTTAAGCTTGCGTTAGGTTAGGTTTAGGGTTAGTGTTAGGGTTAGGGTTCGGAGTTAGAGTTAAGGTAAGAGTTAGTGTTAGGGTTAGGATTAGGTATGCGTTAGGGTAAGGTTAATGTTAGTTTTAAGGATGGGGTTAGCTTCAGGGCTGGGTTAGGGGTATGTTTTGTTAGGGTTAGGTTTAGGTTTAGGGTTAGGGTTATGTTTGAGTAGGGTTAGGTTTAGGTTTAGGGTTAGGGTTAGGGTTAGGTTTTAGGTTTAGGGTTAGTGTTAGGTTTAGGTTTAGGGTTAGGGTTAGGGTTAGGTTTTAGGTTTAGGGTTAGGGTTAGGTTTGCGTTAGGGTTAGGGTTAGGGTTAGAGATAGATTTGCGTTACGGTTAGGGTTACGGTTAGGGTTAGGGTTAGGGATAGGGCTAGGGTTTAGGTTTATGGTTAGGGTTAGGGTTAGGTTTAGCGTTACGGTTTTATGGTTAGCATTAAGTTTAGGGTTAGGTTTGAGTTAAGGTTAGGGTTAGGGTTAGGGTTAGGCTTGAGTTAGGGTTAGGGTTAGATTTGTGTTAGGGTTAGGGTTAGGGTTAGGTTTGCGTTATGTTTAGTGTTATGGTTAGGGTTAGGTATGCGTTAGGGTTAGGGTTAGGTTTAAGTTTAGGGTTAGGATTGCGTTAGGGTTAGGGTTAGATTTAGTGTTAAGGTTAGGTTTTCATTAGCTTTTGGTTTAAGGTTAGGTTTAAGGTTAGGATTAGGGTTAGGGTTAGGGTTACGGTTATGTTTGCGTTAAGGTTAGGTTTAGGGTTAGTGTTAGGGTTAGGGTTAGGGTAGGGGTTAGGTTTAAGGTTAGTTTTAAGTTTAGGGTTAGCTTTAGGGCTGGGTTAGGGGTAGGTTTGCGTTAGGGTTATGGTTATGGTTAGGGTTAGGGTTAGGTTTGAGTTAGGGTAAGGGTTAGGGTTAGGGTTAGGGTTAGGGTTAGGGTTAGGTCTAGGGTTAGGGTTAGGGGTAGGGTTAGGGTTAGGTTTGTGTTAGGGTTAGGATTAGGGTTATGGTTAGGGTTAGGTTTGTGTTAGGGTTAGGGTTAGGGTTAGGGTAAGGTTAGGGTTACCGTTATGGTTTGTTATGCGTTAGGGTTAGTGTTTGGGTTAGGGTTAGGGTTAGGGTTAGGTTTGAGTTAGGGTTAGGGTTAGGGTTAGGGATAGGGATAGGGCTAGGGTTTAGGGTTAGGGTTAGGGTTAAGGTTAGGTTTAGGGTTACGGTTAGGGATAGTTTTGCGTTAGGATTAGGGTTAAATTTAGTTTAAGGTTAGGGTTAGGTTTAGGGTTAGGTTTAGGGTTAGGTTTCCGTTAGGGTTATGGATACGGTTAGGGTTATGGTTAGGCATAGGGCCAGGGTTTATGGTTAGGGTTAGGGTTAGGGTTAGGTTTAGGGTTAGGCATAGGGTTAGGTTTAGTGTTAGGATTGCTTTAGGGTTAGGGTTATGGTTAGGGTTAGGGCCAGGGTTTAGGTTTATGGTTAGGGTTAGTGTTAGGGTTAGGTTTAGGTTTGCGTTAGGGTTAGGGTTCGGCTTAGGTTTAGGGTGAGGGTTAGGTGTAGGGTTAGGGTTAGGTTTGTGTTAGGGTTAGGGTTAGGGGTATGGTTTGGGTTAGGTTTGTGTTAGGGTTAGGGTTAGGGTTAGGGTTAAGGTTAGGATTACGGTTATGGATTGTTATGCGTTAGGGTTAGGGTTAAGGTTAGGGTTAGGGTTAGGTTTAGGGTTAGGTTTAGGTTTACGGTTAGGGTTAGGGTTAGGTTTAGGGTTAGGTTTGCGTTAGGGTTAGAATTCAGGTTATTTTAAGGTTAGGGTTAGCTTTAGGGTTAGGGTTAGGGTTAGGTTTCAGTTAGGGTTAGGGTTAGTGTTAGGGTTAGGGTTAGGTTAGGGTTAGGCTTAGGTTTGCGTTAGGGTTATAGTTACTGTTAGTTTTAAGGTTAGGTTTAGCTTTAGGGTTAGCGTTAGGGTTCGGTTTGCGTTAGGGTTAGGGTTACGGTTAGGGTTAGGGTTAGGGATAGGTTTGCGTTAGGGTTTCGGGTTAGGGTTAGGGTTAGGGTTAGGGTTAGTGTTAGGTTTGTGTTAGGGTTAGTGTTAGGATTAGGGTTAGCTATGCTTTAGGGTTAAGGTTATGGTTAGGGTTAGGTTTGCGTTAGGGTTAGTGTTAGGGTTAGGGTTAGGGTTAGGTTTGTGTTTGGGTTATGGTTAGGGTTATGGTTAGATTTTGGTTTGCATTAGGGTTACGGTTAGGGTTAAGGTTAGGGTTACGGTTAGGGTTAGCTATGCGTTAGGGTTAGGTTTACTGTTAGGTTAAGGTTTAGGGTTAGGTTTGCGTTAGGGTTTGGATTAGGGTTAGGGTTAGGGTTAGGATTAGGTTTGCGATACTGTTAGGGTTAGGGTTAGGGTTAGGTTTTGGGTTAGGTTTGCGTTAGGGTTAGGGTTAGAGTTAGGTTTAGCGTTAGGGTTAGGTTTGCGTTAGGGTTAGGGTTATGGATAGGGTTAGGGTTAGGTTTAGGGTTAGGTTTAGGTTTATGGTTAGGGTTAGGGTTAGGTTTGTATTAGGTTTATCGTTAGGGTTAGGGTTAGGGTTTAGTCTTAGGGTTAGGGTTAGGTTAGCGTTACGGTTAGGGTTAGGGATAGGGTTCGGGGTAGGTTTTCGTTAGCGTTAGGTTTAAGGTTAGGTTTAAGTTTAGGATTAGGTTTAGGGTTAGGGTTACGGTTCAGTTTGTATTAAGGTTCGGTTTAGGGTTAGTGTTAGGGTTAGGTTTAGTGTACGGGTTAGGGTTAAGGTTAGATTTAGAGTTAGGGATATGATTAGGTTTGCGTTAGGGTTAGGCTTAAGGTTAGTTCTAAGGTTAGGATTAGCTTAAGGGGTGGGTTAGGTGTAGGTTTGCGTTAGGGTTAGGGTTAGGTTTAGGGTTAGGGTAAGGGTTAGGGTTAGGGTTAGGTTTGAGTTAGGGTTAGGGTTAGGGTTAGGGTTAGGGCTGGGGTTTAGGGTTAGTGTTAGGGTTAGGGTTAGGGTTAGGTTTAGGGTTAGGGATAGTTTTGCGTTAGGGTTAGGATTAAGTTTAGTTTAAGGTTAGGGTTAGGTTTAGGGTTAGGGTTAGGGTTAGGTTAGCGTTAGGGTAGGGATTACGGTTAGGGTTAGTGTTAGGGATAGGGCCAGGGTTTATGGTTAGTGTTAGGGTTAGGGTTACGGCTAGGCATAGGTTTACGGTTAGTCTTAAGATTGCTTTAGGGTTAGGGTTATGGTTAGGGTTAGGGTTAGGTTTGCTTTAGGGTTAGGGTTAGGGTTAGGTTTATGTTTGCGTTAGGGTTAGGGTTAGGCTTAGGTTTAGGGTTAGGGTTAGGGTTAGGGTTAGGTTTGTGTTAGGGTTAGGGTTAGGGTTATGGTTATGGTTACGTTTGCGTTAGGGTTAGGGTTAGGGTTAGGGTTAATGTTATGGTTACGGTTAGGGTTACTTATGCTTTAGGGTTAGGGTTAGGGTTAGGGTTAGGGTTAGGTTTAGGGTTAGGGTTAGGTTTGCGGTTAGGGTTAGGTTTAGGGTTAGGGTTAGGTTTGCGTTAGGGTTAGGGTTAAGGTTATTCTTAAGGTTAGGGTTAGCTTTAGGGTTAGGGTTAGGGTTAGGTTTGCGTTAGGGTTAGGGTTAGGGTTAGGGTTAAGGTTAGGGTTAGGGTTAGGGTTAGGCTTAGGTTTGCGTTAGGGTTAGGGTGAAGGTTAGTTTTAAGGTTAGGGTTAGCTTTAGGGTTAGGGTTAGGGTTAGGTTTGCGTTAGGGTTAGGTTTACGGTTAAGGTTAGAGTTAGGGTTAGGTTTGCGTTAGGGTTTGGGTTAGTGTTATTGTTAGGGTTAGGGTTAGGTTTCCGTTAGGGTTAGGATTAGGTTTAGGGTTAGGGTTACGGTTAGTGTTAGGTTTGTGTTAGTTTTAGGGTTAGGGTTAGGGTTAGGGTTAGCTATGCTTTAGGGTTAGGGTTATGGTTAGAGTTAGGTTTGCGTTAGGGTTAGGGTTAGGGTTAGGGTTAAGGTTAGGGTACGTGTTAGGTTAGTGTTAGTGTTAGGGTTAGGGTTATGGTTAGGGTTAGGTTTGCGTTAGGGTTAGGGTTAGGGTTAGTTAAGGTTAGGCTTACGGTTAGGGAAAGCTATGCGTTAGGGTTAGGTTTAGGGTTAGGTTTAGGGTTATGGTTAGGTTTGCGTTAGGGTTAGTGTTAGGGTTATTGTTAGGGTTAGGATTAGGTTTGCGTTACTGTTAGTGTTAGGGTTAGTGTTAGGTTTTGGGTTAAGTTTGCGTTAGCGTTAGGGTTAGAGTTAGGGTTAGGGTTAGGTTTAGTTTGCGTTAGGGTTAGGGTTATGGTTAGGGTTAGGGTTAGGTTTGCGTTAGGGTTAGGGTTAGGGTTAGGGTTAGGGTTAGGGTTAGGGTTAGGGTTAAGGTTAGAGTTAGGTTTGTGTTAGGGTTAGTGTTAGGTTTAGGGTTAGAGTTAGGTTTGCGTTATGGTTAGGGTTAAGGTTAGTTTTAAGATTAGGGTGGGTTAGGGTTTGGGTTAGGGCTAGGGTTTAAGGTTTGCGTTAAGGTTAGGGATAGGTTTGCGTTAAGGTTATGGTTAAGTTTAGTTTTAAGGTTAGGGTTAGTTTAGCGTTAGGGTTAGGGTTAGGTTTGCGTTAGGGTTATGGTTACGGTTAGGGTTCGGATTAGGGATAGGGCAAGGGTTTGTGGTTACGGTTAGGGTTAGGGTTAGGATTAGCGTTAGGTTTTTATGGTTAGCGTTAAGTTCAGGGTTAGTTTGCGTTAAGGTTAGGTTTCGGGTTAGGTTTAGGTTTAGGGTTAGGCATAGGGTTAGGGTTAGAGTTAGGATTGCGTTAGGGTTAGGTTTAGGGTTAGGGTTAGGTTTGCGTTATGTTTAGGGTTAGGGTTAGGTTTAGGGTTAGATTTATGTTTGCGTTAGTGATAGGGTTAGGATTAGGTTTAGGATTAGGGTTAGGGTTAAGGTTAGGGTTAGGGTTAGGGTTAGGGTTAGTGTTAGCTTAGGGTTAGGTTTAGGGTTTAGGGTTAGTTTTAGGGTTAGGTTGGGCAGTGATAGGTTTAGGTTTACAGTTAGGGTTAGGGTTAGGGTTAGGGATAGGGTTAGGGTAGGTTTAGGGTTAGGGTTAATGTTAGGGTTAGGGTTAGTTTAGGATTAGGGTTAAGGTTAGGTTTCGGGTTAGGGTTAGGATTATGGATAGGTTGATTTAGGGTTAGGGTTAGGGTTAGGGTTAGCGTTAGGGTTAGGGCTAGGGTTTAGGGTTAGGTTTAGGGTTAGGGCTAGGTTTAGGGTTAGGGTTAGGGTTAGGGTTGGGGTCAGGTTTGCATTAGGTTTAGGTTTAGAGTTAGGGTTAAGGTTAGGGTTAGGGTTAGGTTTTCGTTAGGGTTAGGTTTAAAGTTAGTTTTAAGGTTAGGGTTAGGGTTACGGTTAAGCTTGCGTTAGGTTAGGTTTAGGGTTAGTGTTAGGGTTAGGGTTCGGAGTTAGAGTTAAGGTAAGAGTTAGTGTTAGGGTTAGGATTAGGTATGCGTTAGGGTAAGGTTAATGTTAGTTTTAAGGATGGGGTTAGCTTCAGGGCTGGGTTAGGGGTATGTTTTGTTAGGGTTAGGTTTAGGTTTAGGGTTAGGGTTATGTTTGAGTAGGGTTAGGTTTAGGTTTAGGGTTAGGGTTAGGGTTAGGTTTTAGGTTTAGGGTTAGTGTTAGGTTTAGGTTTAGGGTTAGGGTTAGGGTTAGGTTTTAGGTTTAGGGTTAGGGTTAGGTTTGCGTTAGGGTTAGGGTTAGGGTTAGAGATAGATTTGCGTTACGGTTAGGGTTACGGTTAGGGTTAGGGTTAGGGATAGGGCTAGGGTTTAGGTTTATGGTTAGGGTTAGGGTTAGGTTTAGCGTTACGGTTTTATGGTTAGCATTAAGTTTAGGGTTAGGTTTGAGTTAAGGTTAGGGTTAGGGTTAGGGTTAGGCTTGAGTTAGGGTTAGGGTTAGATTTGTGTTAGGGTTAGGGTTAGGGTTAGGTTTGCGTTATGTTTAGTGTTATGGTTAGGGTTAGGTATGCGTTAGGGTTAGGGTTAGGTTTAAGTTTAGGGTTAGGATTGCGTTAGGGTTAGGGTTAGATTTAGTGTTAAGGTTAGGTTTTCATTAGCTTTTGGTTTAAGGTTAGGTTTAAGGTTAGGATTAGGGTTAGGGTTAGGGTTACGGTTATGTTTGCGTTAAGGTTAGGTTTAGGGTTAGTGTTAGGGTTAGGGTTAGGGTAGGGGTTAGGTTTAAGGTTAGTTTTAAGTTTAGGGTTAGCTTTAGGGCTGGGTTAGGGGTAGGTTTGCGTTAGGGTTATGGTTATGGTTAGGGTTAGGGTTAGGTTTGAGTTAGGGTAAGGGTTAGGGTTAGGGTTAGGGTTAGGGTTAGGGTTAGGTCTAGGGTTAGGGTTAGGGGTAGGGTTAGGGTTAGGTTTGTGTTAGGGTTAGGATTAGGGTTATGGTTAGGGTTAGGTTTGTGTTAGGGTTAGGGTTAGGGTTAGGGTAAGGTTAGGGTTACCGTTATGGTTTGTTATGCGTTAGGGTTAGTGTTTGGGTTAGGGTTAGGGTTAGGGTTAGGTTTGAGTTAGGGTTAGGGTTAGGGTTAGGGATAGGGATAGGGCTAGGGTTTAGGGTTAGGGTTAGGGTTAAGGTTAGGTTTAGGGTTACGGTTAGGGATAGTTTTGCGTTAGGATTAGGGTTAAATTTAGTTTAAGGTTAGGGTTAGGTTTAGGGTTAGGTTTAGGGTTAGGTTTCCGTTAGGGTTATGGATACGGTTAGGGTTATGGTTAGGCATAGGGCCAGGGTTTATGGTTAGGGTTAGGGTTAGGGTTAGGTTTAGGGTTAGGCATAGGGTTAGGTTTAGTGTTAGGATTGCTTTAGGGTTAGGGTTATGGTTAGGGTTAGGGCCAGGGTTTAGGTTTATGGTTAGGGTTAGTGTTAGGGTTAGGTTTAGGTTTGCGTTAGGGTTAGGGTTCGGCTTAGGTTTAGGGTGAGGGTTAGGTGTAGGGTTAGGGTTAGGTTTGTGTTAGGGTTAGGGTTAGGGGTATGGTTTGGGTTAGGTTTGTGTTAGGGTTAGGGTTAGGGTTAGGGTTAAGGTTAGGATTACGGTTATGGATTGTTATGCGTTAGGGTTAGGGTTAAGGTTAGGGTTAGGGTTAGGTTTAGGGTTAGGTTTAGGTTTACGGTTAGGGTTAGGGTTAGGTTTAGGGTTAGGTTTGCGTTAGGGTTAGAATTCAGGTTATTTTAAGGTTAGGGTTAGCTTTAGGGTTAGGGTTAGGGTTAGGTTTCAGTTAGGGTTAGGGTTAGTGTTAGGGTTAGGGTTAGGTTAGGGTTAGGCTTAGGTTTGCGTTAGGGTTATAGTTACTGTTAGTTTTAAGGTTAGGTTTAGCTTTAGGGTTAGCGTTAGGGTTCGGTTTGCGTTAGGGTTAGGGTTACGGTTAGGGTTAGGGTTAGGGATAGGTTTGCGTTAGGGTTTCGGGTTAGGGTTAGGGTTAGGGTTAGGGTTAGTGTTAGGTTTGTGTTAGGGTTAGTGTTAGGATTAGGGTTAGCTATGCTTTAGGGTTAAGGTTATGGTTAGGGTTAGGTTTGCGTTAGGGTTAGTGTTAGGGTTAGGGTTAGGGTTAGGTTTGTGTTTGGGTTATGGTTAGGGTTATGGTTAGATTTTGGTTTGCATTAGGGTTACGGTTAGGGTTAAGGTTAGGGTTACGGTTAGGGTTAGCTATGCGTTAGGGTTAGGTTTACTGTTAGGTTAAGGTTTAGGGTTAGGTTTGCGTTAGGGTTTGGATTAGGGTTAGGGTTAGGGTTAGGATTAGGTTTGCGATACTGTTAGGGTTAGGGTTAGGGTTAGGTTTTGGGTTAGGTTTGCGTTAGGGTTAGGGTTAGAGTTAGGTTTAGCGTTAGGGTTAGGTTTGCGTTAGGGTTAGGGTTATGGATAGGGTTAGGGTTAGGTTTAGGGTTAGGTTTAGGTTTATGGTTAGGGTTAGGGTTAGGTTTGTATTAGGTTTATCGTTAGGGTTAGGGTTAGGGTTTAGTCTTAGGGTTAGGGTTAGGTTAGCGTTACGGTTAGGGTTAGGGATAGGGTTCGGGGTAGGTTTTCGTTAGCGTTAGGTTTAAGGTTAGGTTTAAGTTTAGGATTAGGTTTAGGGTTAGGGTTACGGTTCAGTTTGTATTAAGGTTCGGTTTAGGGTTAGTGTTAGGGTTAGGTTTAGTGTACGGGTTAGGGTTAAGGTTAGATTTAGAGTTAGGGATATGATTAGGTTTGCGTTAGGGTTAGGCTTAAGGTTAGTTCTAAGGTTAGGATTAGCTTAAGGGGTGGGTTAGGTGTAGGTTTGCGTTAGGGTTAGGGTTAGGTTTAGGGTTAGGGTAAGGGTTAGGGTTAGGGTTAGGTTTGAGTTAGGGTTAGGGTTAGGGTTAGGGTTAGGGCTGGGGTTTAGGGTTAGTGTTAGGGTTAGGGTTAGGGTTAGGTTTAGGGTTAGGGATAGTTTTGCGTTAGGGTTAGGATTAAGTTTAGTTTAAGGTTAGGGTTAGGTTTAGGGTTAGGGTTAGGGTTAGGTTAGCGTTAGGGTAGGGATTACGGTTAGGGTTAGTGTTAGGGATAGGGCCAGGGTTTATGGTTAGTGTTAGGGTTAGGGTTACGGCTAGGCATAGGTTTACGGTTAGTCTTAAGATTGCTTTAGGGTTAGGGTTATGGTTAGGGTTAGGGTTAGGTTTGCTTTAGGGTTAGGGTTAGGGTTAGGTTTATGTTTGCGTTAGGGTTAGGGTTAGGCTTAGGTTTAGGGTTAGGGTTAGGGTTAGGGTTAGGTTTGTGTTAGGGTTAGGGTTAGGGTTATGGTTATGGTTACGTTTGCGTTAGGGTTAGGGTTAGGGTTAGGGTTAATGTTATGGTTACGGTTAGGGTTACTTATGCTTTAGGGTTAGGGTTAGGGTTAGGGTTAGGGTTAGGTTTAGGGTTAGGGTTAGGTTTGCGGTTAGGGTTAGGTTTAGGGTTAGGGTTAGGTTTGCGTTAGGGTTAGGGTTAAGGTTATTCTTAAGGTTAGGGTTAGCTTTAGGGTTAGGGTTAGGGTTAGGTTTGCGTTAGGGTTAGGGTTAGGGTTAGGGTTAAGGTTAGGGTTAGGGTTAGGGTTAGGCTTAGGTTTGCGTTAGGGTTAGGGTGAAGGTTAGTTTTAAGGTTAGGGTTAGCTTTAGGGTTAGGGTTAGGGTTAGGTTTGCGTTAGGGTTAGGTTTACGGTTAAGGTTAGAGTTAGGGTTAGGTTTGCGTTAGGGTTTGGGTTAGTGTTATTGTTAGGGTTAGGGTTAGGTTTCCGTTAGGGTTAGGATTAGGTTTAGGGTTAGGGTTACGGTTAGTGTTAGGTTTGTGTTAGTTTTAGGGTTAGGGTTAGGGTTAGGGTTAGCTATGCTTTAGGGTTAGGGTTATGGTTAGAGTTAGGTTTGCGTTAGGGTTAGGGTTAGGGTTAGGGTTAAGGTTAGGGTACGTGTTAGGTTAGTGTTAGTGTTAGGGTTAGGGTTATGGTTAGGGTTAGGTTTGCGTTAGGGTTAGGGTTAGGGTTAGTTAAGGTTAGGCTTACGGTTAGGGAAAGCTATGCGTTAGGGTTAGGTTTAGGGTTAGGTTTAGGGTTATGGTTAGGTTTGCGTTAGGGTTAGTGTTAGGGTTATTGTTAGGGTTAGGATTAGGTTTGCGTTACTGTTAGTGTTAGGGTTAGTGTTAGGTTTTGGGTTAAGTTTGCGTTAGCGTTAGGGTTAGAGTTAGGGTTAGGGTTAGGTTTAGTTTGCGTTAGGGTTAGGGTTATGGTTAGGGTTAGGGTTAGGTTTGCGTTAGGGTTAGGGTTAGGGTTAGGGTTAGGGTTAGGGTTAGGGTTAGGGTTAAGGTTAGAGTTAGGTTTGTGTTAGGGTTAGTGTTAGGTTTAGGGTTAGAGTTAGGTTTGCGTTATGGTTAGGGTTAAGGTTAGTTTTAAGATTAGGGTGGGTTAGGGTTTGGGTTAGGGCTAGGGTTTAAGGTTTGCGTTAAGGTTAGGGATAGGTTTGCGTTAAGGTTATGGTTAAGTTTAGTTTTAAGGTTAGGGTTAGTTTAGCGTTAGGGTTAGGGTTAGGTTTGCGTTAGGGTTATGGTTACGGTTAGGGTTCGGATTAGGGATAGGGCAAGGGTTTGTGGTTACGGTTAGGGTTAGGGTTAGGATTAGCGTTAGGTTTTTATGGTTAGCGTTAAGTTCAGGGTTAGTTTGCGTTAAGGTTAGGTTTCGGGTTAGGTTTAGGTTTAGGGTTAGGCATAGGGTTAGGGTTAGAGTTAGGATTGCGTTAGGGTTAGGTTTAGGGTTAGGGTTAGGTTTGCGTTATGTTTAGGGTTAGGGTTAGGTTTAGGGTTAGATTTATGTTTGCGTTAGTGATAGGGTTAGGATTAGGTTTAGGATTAGGGTTAGGGTTAAGGTTAGGGTTAGGGTTAGGGTTAGGGTTAGTGTTAGCTTAGGGTTAGGTTTAGGGTTTAGGGTTAGTTTTAGGGTTAGGTTGGGCAGTGATAGGTTTAGGTTTACAGTTAGGGTTAGGGTTAGGGTTAGGGATAGGGTTAGGGTAGGTTTAGGGTTAGGGTTAATGTTAGGGTTAGGGTTAGTTTAGGATTAGGGTTAAGGTTAGGTTTCGGGTTAGGGTTAGGATTATGGATAGGTTGATTTAGGGTTAGGGTTAGGGTTAGGGTTAGCGTTAGGGTTAGGGCTAGGGTTTAGGGTTAGGTTTAGGGTTAGGGCTAGGTTTAGGGTTAGGGTTAGGGTTAGGGTTGGGGTCAGGTTTGCATTAGGTTTAGGTTTAGAGTTAGGGTTAAGGTTAGGGTTAGGGTTAGGTTTTCGTTAGGGTTAGGTTTAAAGTTAGTTTTAAGGTTAGGGTTAGGGTTACGGTTAAGCTTGCGTTAGGTTAGGTTTAGGGTTAGTGTTAGGGTTAGGGTTCGGAGTTAGAGTTAAGGTAAGAGTTAGTGTTAGGGTTAGGATTAGGTATGCGTTAGGGTAAGGTTAATGTTAGTTTTAAGGATGGGGTTAGCTTCAGGGCTGGGTTAGGGGTATGTTTTGTTAGGGTTAGGTTTAGGTTTAGGGTTAGGGTTATGTTTGAGTAGGGTTAGGTTTAGGTTTAGGGTTAGGGTTAGGGTTAGGTTTTAGGTTTAGGGTTAGTGTTAGGTTTAGGTTTAGGGTTAGGGTTAGGGTTAGGTTTTAGGTTTAGGGTTAGGGTTAGGTTTGCGTTAGGGTTAGGGTTAGGGTTAGAGATAGATTTGCGTTACGGTTAGGGTTACGGTTAGGGTTAGGGTTAGGGATAGGGCTAGGGTTTAGGTTTATGGTTAGGGTTAGGGTTAGGTTTAGCGTTACGGTTTTATGGTTAGCATTAAGTTTAGGGTTAGGTTTGAGTTAAGGTTAGGGTTAGGGTTAGGGTTAGGCTTGAGTTAGGGTTAGGGTTAGATTTGTGTTAGGGTTAGGGTTAGGGTTAGGTTTGCGTTATGTTTAGTGTTATGGTTAGGGTTAGGTATGCGTTAGGGTTAGGGTTAGGTTTAAGTTTAGGGTTAGGATTGCGTTAGGGTTAGGGTTAGATTTAGTGTTAAGGTTAGGTTTTCATTAGCTTTTGGTTTAAGGTTAGGTTTAAGGTTAGGATTAGGGTTAGGGTTAGGGTTACGGTTATGTTTGCGTTAAGGTTAGGTTTAGGGTTAGTGTTAGGGTTAGGGTTAGGGTAGGGGTTAGGTTTAAGGTTAGTTTTAAGTTTAGGGTTAGCTTTAGGGCTGGGTTAGGGGTAGGTTTGCGTTAGGGTTATGGTTATGGTTAGGGTTAGGGTTAGGTTTGAGTTAGGGTAAGGGTTAGGGTTAGGGTTAGGGTTAGGGTTAGGGTTAGGTCTAGGGTTAGGGTTAGGGGTAGGGTTAGGGTTAGGTTTGTGTTAGGGTTAGGATTAGGGTTATGGTTAGGGTTAGGTTTGTGTTAGGGTTAGGGTTAGGGTTAGGGTAAGGTTAGGGTTACCGTTATGGTTTGTTATGCGTTAGGGTTAGTGTTTGGGTTAGGGTTAGGGTTAGGGTTAGGTTTGAGTTAGGGTTAGGGTTAGGGTTAGGGATAGGGATAGGGCTAGGGTTTAGGGTTAGGGTTAGGGTTAAGGTTAGGTTTAGGGTTACGGTTAGGGATAGTTTTGCGTTAGGATTAGGGTTAAATTTAGTTTAAGGTTAGGGTTAGGTTTAGGGTTAGGTTTAGGGTTAGGTTTCCGTTAGGGTTATGGATACGGTTAGGGTTATGGTTAGGCATAGGGCCAGGGTTTATGGTTAGGGTTAGGGTTAGGGTTAGGTTTAGGGTTAGGCATAGGGTTAGGTTTAGTGTTAGGATTGCTTTAGGGTTAGGGTTATGGTTAGGGTTAGGGCCAGGGTTTAGGTTTATGGTTAGGGTTAGTGTTAGGGTTAGGTTTAGGTTTGCGTTAGGGTTAGGGTTCGGCTTAGGTTTAGGGTGAGGGTTAGGTGTAGGGTTAGGGTTAGGTTTGTGTTAGGGTTAGGGTTAGGGGTATGGTTTGGGTTAGGTTTGTGTTAGGGTTAGGGTTAGGGTTAGGGTTAAGGTTAGGATTACGGTTATGGATTGTTATGCGTTAGGGTTAGGGTTAAGGTTAGGGTTAGGGTTAGGTTTAGGGTTAGGTTTAGGTTTACGGTTAGGGTTAGGGTTAGGTTTAGGGTTAGGTTTGCGTTAGGGTTAGAATTCAGGTTATTTTAAGGTTAGGGTTAGCTTTAGGGTTAGGGTTAGGGTTAGGTTTCAGTTAGGGTTAGGGTTAGTGTTAGGGTTAGGGTTAGGTTAGGGTTAGGCTTAGGTTTGCGTTAGGGTTATAGTTACTGTTAGTTTTAAGGTTAGGTTTAGCTTTAGGGTTAGCGTTAGGGTTCGGTTTGCGTTAGGGTTAGGGTTACGGTTAGGGTTAGGGTTAGGGATAGGTTTGCGTTAGGGTTTCGGGTTAGGGTTAGGGTTAGGGTTAGGGTTAGTGTTAGGTTTGTGTTAGGGTTAGTGTTAGGATTAGGGTTAGCTATGCTTTAGGGTTAAGGTTATGGTTAGGGTTAGGTTTGCGTTAGGGTTAGTGTTAGGGTTAGGGTTAGGGTTAGGTTTGTGTTTGGGTTATGGTTAGGGTTATGGTTAGATTTTGGTTTGCATTAGGGTTACGGTTAGGGTTAAGGTTAGGGTTACGGTTAGGGTTAGCTATGCGTTAGGGTTAGGTTTACTGTTAGGTTAAGGTTTAGGGTTAGGTTTGCGTTAGGGTTTGGATTAGGGTTAGGGTTAGGATTAGGTTTGCGATAATCTTAGGGTTAGGGTTAGGGTTAGGTTTTGGGTTAGGTTTGCGTTAGGGTTAGGGTTAGAGTTAGGTTTAGCGTTAGGGTTAGGTTTGCGTTAGGGTTAGGGTTATGGATAGGGTTAGGGTTAGGTTTAGGGTTAGGTTTAGGGTTATGGTTAGGGTTAGGGTTAGGTTTGTATTAGGTTTATCGTTAGGGTTAGGGTTAGGGTTTAGTCTTAGGGTTAGGGTTAAGTTAGCGTTACGGTTAGGGTTAGGGATAGGGTTCGGGGTAGGTTTTCGTTAGCGTTAGGTTTAAGGTTAGGTTTAAGTTTAGGATTAGGTTTAGAGTTAGGGTTACGGTTGAGTTTGTATTAAGGTTCGGTTTAGGGTTAGTGTTAGGGTTAGGTTTAGGGTACGGGATAGGGTTAAGGTTAGAGTTAGAGTTAGGGATATGATTAGGTTTCCGTTAGGGTTAGGTTTAAGGTTAGTTCTAAGGTTAGGATTAGCTTAAGGGGTGGGTTAGGTGTAGGTTTGCGTTAGGGTTAGGGTTAGGTTTAGGGTTAGGGTAAGGGTTAGGGTTAGGGTTAGGTTTGAGTTAGGGTTAGGGTTAGGGTTAGGGTTAGGGCTGGGGTTTAGGGTTAGTGTTAGGGTTAGGGTTAGTGTTAGGTTTAGGGTTAGGGATAGTTTTGCGTTAGGGTTAGGATTAAGTTTAGTTTAAGGTTAGGGTTAGGTTTAGGGTTAGGGTTAGGGTTAGGTTAGCGTTAGGGTAGGGATTACGGTTAGGGTTAGTGTTAGGGATAGGGCCAGGGTTTATGGTTAGTGTTAGGGTTAGGGTTAGGGTTAGGCATAGGTTTACGGTTAGTCTTAAGATTGCTTTAGGGTTTGGGTTATGGTTAGGGTTAGGGTTAGGTTTGCTTTAGGGTTAGGGTTAGGGTTAGGTTTATGTTTGCGTTAGGGTTAGGGTTAGGCTTAGGTTTAGGGTTAGGGTTAGGGTTAGGGTTAGGTTTGTGTTAGGGTTAGGGTTAGGGTTATGGTTATGGTTACGTTTGCGTTAGGGTTAGGGTTAGGGTTCGGGTTAATGTTATGGTTACGGTTAGGGTTACTTATGCGTTAGGGTTAGGGTTAGGGTTATGGTTAGGGTTAGGTTTAGGGTTAGGGTTAGGTTTGCGGTTAGGGTTAGGTTTAGGGTTAGGGTTAGGTTTGCGTTAGGTTTAGGGTTAAGGTTATTCTTAAGGTTAGGGTTAGCTTTAGGGTTAGGGTTAGGGTTAGGTTTGCGTTAGGGTTAGGGTGAAGGTTAGTTTTAAGGTTAGGGTTAGCTTTAGGGTTAGGGTTAGGGTTAGGTTTGCGTTAGGGTTAGGTTTACGGTTAAGGTTAGAGTTAGGGTTAGGTTTGCGTTAGGGTTTGGGTTAGTGTTATTGTTAGGGTTAGGGTTAGGTTTCCGTTAGGGTTAGGGTTAGAGTTAGGGTTAGGGTTAGGTTTAGTTTGCGTTAGGGTTAGGGTTATGGTTAGGGTTAGGGTTAGGTTTGCGTTAGGGTTAGGGTTAGGGTTAGGGTTAGGGTTAGGGTTAGGTTTGCGTTAGGGTTAGGGATAGGGTTAGTGTTTGGGTGTGGTTTGCGTTAAGGTTAGGTTTAGGGTTAGGTAAGGGTTAGTTTTAGGGTTTAGGGTTAGGGTTAGGGTTAGGGATAGGTTATCGTAAGGTTAGGGTTAGGGTTAGGGTTTAGGGTTAGGGTTAGTGTTTGGGTTAGGGTTAGGTGTAGGATTAGGGTTAGAATTAGTTTTCGGGTTAGGGTTAGGATTTGTATTAGGGTTAGGTTTAGGTTAGCGTTAGGGTTAGGGTTAGGGATAGGGTTAGGTATGCGTTAGGGTTACGGTTAGGGTTAGGGTTAGGTTTGCGTTAGGGTTAGAGTTAAGGTTAGGGTTAGGTTTGTGTTAAGGTTAGGGTTAGGGTTATGGTTAGGATTAGGTTTGCGTTAGGGTTACGGTTAGGGTTAGTGTTAGGGTTAGGTTTAGCTACATGTTAGGGTTAGGGTTAGGATTAGGTTTAGGTTTGCGTTAGGGTTAGGGTTACGGTTAGGGTTATGTTTGTATAGGGTTAGGGTTAGGGGTAGTTTTAGGGTTAGTTTTGTGTTAGGGTTTGTGTTAGGGTTAGGGTTAGGGTTACGGTTATGTTTGCGTTAGGGTTAGGGTTAGGGTTAGGGTTAGGGTTAGGGTTAGTGTTAGGTTTGCGTTAGGGTTAGGATTAGGGTTAGGGTTAAGTTTAGTTTTAAGTTTAGGGTTAGGTTTAGGGTTAGGGTTAGGGTTAGGTTAGCGTTAGGTTTTATGGGTAGCGTTAAGTTTAGGGTTAGGTTTGCGTTAAGGTTATGTTTAGGGTCAGGGTTAGGTTTAGGGTTAGGGTTAGGTTTAGGGTTAGGGTTAGGGTTAGGGTTAGGTTTAGGGTTAGGGTTAGGGTTAGGTTTGTGTTAGGGTATGGGTTAGGGTTATGGTTAGGGTTAGGTTTGCGTTAGAGTTAAGGTTAGGGTTAGGAATGCGTTAATGTTAGGGTTAGGGTTAGGGTTAGGGTTAGGGTTAGGTTTAGGGTTAGGTTTGCGTTACGTTAGGGTTAGGTTTAGGGTTATTGTTAGGTTTGCGTTAGGGTTAGGGTTAGGGTTAGTGTTAGGTTTAGGGTTAGGTTTGCGTTAGGGTTAGGGTTATGGTTATGGTTAGGGTTAAGGTTAGGGTTAGGGTTAGGGTTAGGGTTAGGGTTAGTGTTAAGGTAAGGGTTTGGTTTGCGTAAGGGTTAGTGTTAGTGTTATGGTTAGTATTAGGGTTAGGTTTAAGGTTAAGTTTTCATAAGGGTTAGGGTTAAGGTTAGGGTAAGTATTAGGCTTAAGTTAGGGTTAGGGTTATGGTTAGTGTTAGGTTAGGGTTAGGTTTAGGGTTTAGGGTTAATATTGGGTTTAGGGTTAGGTTAGGTTAGGTTTAGGATTAGGGTTTAGGGTTAGGGTTAGTTTAGGGTGAGGGTTAAGTTTAGTTTTCGGATTAGGGTTAGGTTTAGGTTTAGTTTGAGGTAGGCTTATGGTTAGGGTTAGGTTTATGGTTAGGTCTATGGTTTAGGGTTAGTGTTAGGGTTAGGGTTAGGTTTCTGTTAGGGTTAGGGTTAGGGTTAGGGTAAGGGTTAGGGTTATGGTTAGGGTTAGGTTTGCGTTAGCGTTAGGGTTAGGATTAGGGTTAGGTTTGCGTTAGGGTTTGATTAGGGTTAGGTTAGGTTTAGGTTTGCCGTTTAGGGATAAGGTGAGTTTTGGTGATAGGTTAGGGTAGGGTTAGGGTTAGGGTTAGGATTTAGGGTTAGGGTGAGGTTTATTGTTAGGGTTAGGGGTAGGATTAGGGTAAGGGTTAGGGTTAGGTAAGGGTTAGGTTAGGGTTAGAGTTAGGGTTTGGGTTTGGGTTGCGTTAGGGTTAGGGTTAGGGTTACGATTAGGGTAGGGTTAGGGTTAGGGTTTATGGTTAGGGTTAGGGTTAGTGTTAGGGTTAGAGTTAGGTTTGCGTTAGGATTATGGTTAGGGTTAGGGTTAGTTTTGCGTTAAGGTTATCGTTAGGGTTAGGGTTAGGGTTAGGTTTTAGGGTTAGATTTGCGTTAGGGTTAGGGTTAGGGTTAGGGTTAGTGTTAGGTTTGCGTTAGGGTTAGTGTTAGGTTTAGGGTTTGAGTTAGGTTTGCGTTATGGTTAGGGTTAAGGTTAGTTTTAAGGTTAGGGTGGGTTAGCGTTTGGGTTAGGGCTAGGATTTAAGGTTAAGGTTAGGGTAGGTTTAGGTTTAGGGTTAGGGTTAGGGTTAGTGATATGTTTGCGTTAAGGTTAGGGTTAAGTTTAGTTTTAAGGATAGGGTTAGGTTTAGGGTTAGGGTTAGGGTTAGGTTTGCGTTAGGGTGACAGTTTCGGTTAGGGTTCGGATGAGGGATAGGGCAAGATTTTGTGGTTACGGTTAGGGTTAGGGTTAGAATTAGCATTAGGTTTTCATGGTTAGCGTTAAGTTTAGGGTAAGGTTTGCGTTAAGGATAGGTTTAGGGTTAGGTTTAGGTTTAGGGTTAGGCATAGTGTTAGGGTTAGTGTTAGGGTTAGTGTTAGGGTTAGGTTTTCGTTAGGGTTAGGTTTCAGGTTCGGTTTAAGGTTAGGGTTAGGGTTAGGGTTACAGTTAGGTGTGCGCTAAGGTTAGGGTTACGGTTAGTGTTAGGGTTATGTTTAGGGTTAGGGTTAGGTTAGGTTTAGGGTTTAGGTTTAAGGTTAGTTTTAGAGTTAGGGTTAGGGTTAATTTTGCGTTAGGGTTAGGGTTAAGGTTAGTTTTAAAGTTAGGGTTAGCTTTAGGGCTGGGTTAGGGGTAGGTTTGCGTTAGGGTTAGGGTTAGGGTTAGGGTTAGGGTTAGGGCTAAGGTTTAGGGTTAGGGTTAGGTTTAGGGTTAGGGTTAGGTT
>NC_142501.1:95166287-95173787 GCF_057876585.1 Rhinolophus sinicus
TTAGGGTTAGTGTTAGGGTTAGGTTTTCGTGAGCGTTAGGTTTAAGGTTAGGTTTAAGGTTAGGATTAGGGTTAGGGTTAGGGTTACGGTTAAGTTTGCGTTAAGCTTAGGTTTAGGGTTAGTGTTAGGGTTAGGGTTAGGGTAGGGGTAAGGTTTAAGGTTACTTTTAAGGTTAGGGTTAGCTTTAGAGCTGGATTAGGGGTATGTTTGCGTTAGGGTTATGGTTATGGTTAGGGTTAGGGTTAGGGTTAGGGTTAGATTTAGGGTTAGGTTTGAGTTAGGGTTAGGGTTAGGGTTAGGGTTAGAGTTAGGTTTAGGGTTACAGTTAGGGATAGTTTTGCGTTAGGGTTAGGGTTAATTTTAGTTTAAGGTTATGGTTAGGTTTAGGGTTAGGTTTAGGGTTAGGTTTGCGTTAGGGTTATGGTTACGGATAGGGTTATGGTTAGGCATAGGGCCAGGGTTTATGGTTAGGGTTAGAGTTAGGGTTAGGTTTAAGGATAGGCATAGGGTTAGGTTTAGTGTTAGGATTCATTTAGGGTTAGGGTGATGGTTAGTGTTAGGGCCAAGGTTTTGGATTAGGGTTAGGGTTAGTTTTAGGTTTAGGTTTAGGTTTGCGTTAGGTTTAGGGTTAGGCTTAGGTTTAGGGTTAGGGTTAGAGGTAGGGTTAGGGTTAGGTTTGTGTTAAATTTAGGATTAGGGTTATGGTTAGGGTTAGGTTTGTGTTAGGGTTAGGGTTAGGGTTAGGGTTAGGGTTAAGGTTAGTGTTACGGTTATGGTTTGTTATGCGTTAGGGTTAGGGTTAGGGTTAAGGTTAGGGTTAGGGTTAGGTTTGAGTTAGGGTTAGGGTTAGGGTTATGGTTAGGGTTAGGGTTAGTGTTAGGGTTAGGGTTAGGGCTAGGTTTAGGGTTAGGGTTAGCTTTAGGTTTGGTGTCAGGTTTGCATTAGGTTTAGGTTTAGGGTTAGGGTTAAGGTTAGGGTTAGGGTTAGGTTTTTGTTAGGGTTAGGTTTAAAGTTAGTTTTAGGGTTAGGATTAGGGTTAGGGTTAGGGTTATGGTTAAGCTTGCGTTAGGTTAGGTTTAGGGTTAGTGTTATGGTTAGGGTTCGGAGTTAGAGTGAAGGTAAGAGTTAGAGTTAGGGTTAGGATTAGGTATGCGTTAGGGTTAGGTTTAAGGTTAGTTTTAAGGATGGTGTTAGCTTCAGGGCTGGGTTAGGGTTATGTTTTGTTAGGGTTAGGTTTAGGGTTAGGGTTAGGGTTATGTTTGAGTAGGGTTAGGTTTAGGTTTAGGGTTAGGGTTAGGGTTAGGGTTAGGGTTTAGGGTTAGGGTTAGCTTTAGGTTTAGGGTTAGGTTTAGGGATAGGTTTGCGTTAGAGTTAGGGTTAAATTTAGTTTAAGTTTAGTGTTAGGTTTAGGGTTAGGGTTAGGGTTTGGGTTAGGCATAGGATTAGGGTTAGTGTTAGGACTGCGTTGGGTTAGGGTTATGTTTAGGGTTAGGGTTAGGTTTGCGTTAGTGTTAGGTTTAGCTTTAGGGTTAGGGTTAGGGTTAGGTTTGCGTTAGGGTTAGGGTTAGGGTTAGAGTTAGGTTTGCGTTATAGTTAGGGTTACGGTTAAGGTTAGGGTTAGGGATAGGGCTAGGGTTTAGGTTTAGGGTTAGGGTTAGGTTTAGGGTTAGGTTTAGCGTTACGGTTTTATGGTTAGCGTTAAGTTTATGGTTAGGTTTGCGTTCAGGTTATGGTTAGGTTTAGGGTTAGGTTTGCGTTAGGGTTAGGGTTAGGTTTGTGTTATGGTTAGGGTTAAGGTTAGGGTTAGGTTTGCGTTATGTTTAGGATTGCGTTAGGGTTAGGGTTAAATTTAGTGTTAAGGTTAGGTTTTCGTTAGCGTTAGCTGGGTTAGGGGTAGGTTTGCGTTAGGGTTATGGTTAGGGTTAGGGTTAGGGTAAGGTTTGAGTTAGGGTTAAGGTTAGGGTTAGGGTTAGGGTTAGGGTTAGGTCTAGGGTTTAGGGTTAGGGTTAGGGTTAGGGTTAGGTTTAGGGTTACGGTTAGGGATAGTTTTGCGTTAGGGTTAGGGTTAAGTTTAGTTTAAGGTTAGGGTTAGGTTTAGGTTAGGGTTAGGGTTAGGTTTGCGTTAGGGTTATGGTTACGGTTAGGGTTATGATTAGGCATAGGGCCAGGGTTTATGGTTAGGGTTAGGGTTAGGGTTATGTTTAGGGTTACGCATAGGGTTAGGTTTAGTGTTAGGATTGCTTTAGGGTTAGGGTTATGGTTAGGTTGAGGGCCAGGGTTTAGGTTTAGGTTTATGGTTAGTGTTAGGGTTAGGTTTAGTTTTGCGTTAGGGTTAGGGTTAGGGGTAGGGTTAGGGTTAGGTTTGTGTTAGGGTTAGGTTAGGGTTATGGTTAGGGTTAGGTTTGTGTTAGGGTTAGGGTTAGGGTTAGGGTAAGGTTAGGGTTACCGTTATGGTTTGTTATGCGTTAGGGTTAGGGTTAGGGTTAGGGTTAGGTTTAGGGTTAGTGTTAGGTTTACTGTTAGGGTTAGGGTTAGGGTTAGGGTTAGGGTTAGGGTTAGGTTTGCCTTAGGGTTAGAATTAAGGTTATTTTAAGGTTAGGGTTAGCTTTAGGGTTAGGGTTAGGGTTAGGTTTCAGTTAGAGTTAGGGTTAGTGTTAGGGTTAGGGTTAGGGTTAGGGTTAGGCTTAGGTTTGCGTTAGGGTTAGAGTTACGGTTAGTTTTAAGGTTACGGTTAGCTTTAGGGTTAGGGTTAGGGTTAGGTTTGCGTTAGGGTTAGGGTTGCGGTTAGGGTTAGGGTTAGAGATAGGTTTGCGTTAGGGTTCGGGTTAAGGTTAATGTTAGGGTTAAGGTTAGGTTTGCGTTAGGGTTAGGATTAGGTTTAGGGTTAGCGTTAGGGTTAGTGTTAGGTTTGTGTTAGGGTTAGTGTTAGGATTAGGGTTAGCTATGCTTTAGGGTTAGGGTTATGTTTAGGGTTAGGTTTGCGTTAGGGTTAGGGTTAGGGTTAGAGTTAGGTTTGCGTTACGGTTAGGGTTACGGTTAGGGTTAGGGTTAGGGATAGGGCTAGGGTTTAGGTTTAGGGTTAGGGTTAGGGTTAGGTTTAGCGTTAAGGTTTTATGGTTAGCGTTAAGTTTAGGGTTAGGTTTGCGTTAAGGTTAGGGTTAGGGTTAGGGTTAGGTTTGCGTTAGGGTTAGGGTTAGGATTGTGTTAGGGTTAGGGTTAGGGTTAGGGTTAGGTTTGCGTTATGTTTAGGGTTATGGTTAGGGTTAGGTATGCGTTAGGGTTAGGGTTAGGTTTAGGGTTAGGGTTAGGATTGCGTTAGGGTTAGGGTTAGATTTTGTGATAAGGTTAGGTTTTCGTTAGCGTTACGTTTAAGGTTAGTTTTAAGGTTAGGATTATGGTTAGGGTTAGGGTTACGGTTAAGTTTGCGTTAAGGTTAGGTTTAGGGTTAGGGTTAGGGTAGGGGTTAGGTTTAAGGTTAGTTTTAAGTTTAGGGTTAGCTTTAGGGCTGGGTTAGGGGTAGGTTTGCGTTAGGGTTAGGGTTAGGGTTAGGTTTGAGTTAGGGTTAGGTTTAGGGTTAGGGTTAGGGTTAGGTCTAGGGTTTAGGGTTATGGTTAGGGTTAGGGTTAGGGTTAGGTTTAGGGTTACGGTTAGGGATAGTTTTGCGTTAGGGTTAGGGTTAGGGTTAGGTTTGAGTTAGGGTTAGGTTTAGGGTTATGGTTAGGGTTAGGGTTAGGTCTAGGGTTTAGGGTTAGGGTTAGGGTTAGGGTTAGGGTTAGGTTTGAGTTAGGGTTAGGGTTAGGGTTAGGGTTAGGGTTAGGGATAGGTCTAGGGTTTAGGGTTAGGGTTAGGGTTAAGGTTAGGTTTAGGGTTACGGTTAGGGATAGTTTTCTGTTAGGATTAGAGTTAAGTTTAGTTTAAGGTTAGGGTTAGGTTTAGGGTTAGGTTTGTGTTAAGGTTAGGGTTAGGGTTATGGTTAGGGTTAGTTTTGCGTTAGTGTTAGGTTTAGGATTATGGTTAGGTTTAGGTTTGTTTATGGTTAGGGTTAGGGGTAGGGTTAGGTTTAGAGTTAGGTTTGTGTTAGAGTTAGTGTTAGTATTAGGGTTAAGGTTAGGGTTATGTTTCCGTTAGGGTTAGGGTTAGGTTTAGGGTTAGGGTTAGGGTAAGAGTTAGGCTTAGGGCAGGGTTAGGGTTATCGTTAAGGTTAGGGTTAGGGTTAGGTTTAGGTTAGGGTGAGGGTTAAGGTTAGGTTTCGGTTTAGGGTTAGGTTTAGGGTTAGTTTGAGGTAGGGTTAGATTAGTGTTAGGGATAGGGTTAGGTTTGCGTTAGGGTTAGGGTTAGGGATAGGATTAGGTTTGCGTTAGGGTTAGGGTAAGCGTTAGGTTTAGGTTTGTGTTAGGGTTAGGGTTAGGGTTAGGGTTAGGTTTGCGTTAGGGTTAGGGTTAGGGTTAGGTATGCGTTAGGGTTAGGGTTAGGGTTACGGTTAGGGTCACGTTTGCGTTAGGGTTAGGGTTAGGTTTAGGGTTAGGGTTATGTTTTCCGTTAGGGTTACAGTTAGGTTTAGGGTTAGGTTTGTGTTAAGGTTTGGGTTAGGGTTATGGTTAGGATTAGGTTTGCGTTAGGGTTAGGGTTAGGGTTAGTGTTAGGGTTAGGTTTACCTACATGTTAGGGTTAGGGTCAGGATTAGGGTTAGTTTTGCGTTAGGGTTAGGGTTACGGTTAGGGTTAGGTTTGTATATGGTTAGGGTTAGGGTTAGGTTTAGGGTTTGTTTTGCGTTAGGGTTTGTGTTAGGGTAAGGGTTAGGGTTACGGTTATGTTTGCGTTAGGGTTAGGGTTAGGGTTAGGGTTAGGGTTAGGTTTGCGTTAGGGTTAGGATTAGGGTTAGGGTTAAGTTTAGTTTTAAGTTTAGGGTTAGGTTTAGGGTTAGGTTAGGTTTAGGTTAGCATTAGGTTTTTATGGTTAGCGTTAAGTTTAGGGTTAGGTTTGCGTTAAGGTTATGTTTAGGATCAGGGTTAGGTTTAGGGTTAGGGTTAGGTTTAGGGTTAGGGTTAGGGTTAGGGTTAGGTTTAGGGTAAGGGTTAGGGTTAGGTTTGTGTTACGGTATGGGTTAGGGTTATGGTTAGGGTTAGGTTTGCGTTTGAGTTAAGGTTAGGGTTAGCGTTAGGGTTAGGAATGCGTTAATGTTAGGGTTAGGGTTAGGGTTAGGGTTAGGGATAGGTTTAGGGTTAGGTTTGCGTTAGGTTATGGTTAGGTTTAGGGTTTTTGTTAGGTTTGCGTTAGGGTTAGGGTTAGGGTTAGTGTTAGGTTTAGGGTTAGGTTTGCGTTAGGGTTAGGGTTAGGGTTATGGTTAGGGTTAAGGTTAGGGTTAGGGTTAGGGTTAGGGTTAGGGTTAGTGTTAGGGTAAGGGTTTGGTTTGCGTAAGGGTTAGTGTTAGGGTTAGGGTTAGTATTAGGGTTAGGTTTAGGGTTTATGTTTAGGGTTAGTTTAGGGTGAGGGTTAAGTTTAGGTTTCGGATTAGTGTTAGGTTTAGGGTTAGTTTGAGGTAGGCTTAGGGTTAGGGTTAGGTTTATGGTTAGGTCTATGGTTTAGGGTTAGGGTTAAGGTTAGGGTTAGGTTTGCGTTAGGGTTAGGGTTAGGGTAAGGGTTAGGGTTAGGGTTAGGGTTAGGTTTGCGTTAGCGTTAGGGTTAGGATTAGGGTTAGGTTTGCGTTAGGGTTTGGGTTAGGGTTAGGTTAGGGTTAGGTTTGAAGTTTAGGGATAGGGTGAGTTTTTGGCATAGGTTAGGGTAGGGTTAGGGTTAGGGTTAGGATTTAGGGTTAGGGTGAGGTTTAGTGTTAGGGTTAGGGGTAGGATTATGGTTAGGGTTAGGGTTAGGTAAGGGTTAGGTTAGGGTTAGAGTTAGGGTTTGAGTTTGGGTTGCGTTTGGGTTAGGGTTAAGGTTACGATTAGGGTAGGGTAAGGGTTAGGGTTTATGGTTAGGGTTAGCGTTAGGGTTAGGGTTAGGGTTAGGTTTGCGTTAGGATTATGGTTAGGGTTAGGGTTAGTTTTGCGTTAAGGTTATCGTTAGGGTTAGGTTTAGGATTAATGTTTAGGGTTAGGGTTAGGTTTAGGTTAGCGTTAAGGTTAGGTTTAGGGTTAGGGTTCGGATATAGGCTTAGGTTTGCGTTAGGTTTAGGCTTAAAGTTAGGGTTAGGTTTAGATTTCCCTTATGGTTAGGGTGAGTGTTAGGGTTAGGGTTACGGTTGTCGTCAGGTTTTTATGGTTAGCGTTAAGTTTAGGGTTAGGTTTGCGTTAAGGTTAGGTTTAGGGTCAGGGTTAGGTTTAGGGTTAGGCATAGGGTTAGTGTTAGGGTTAGGGTTGCGTTACGGTTACGGTTAGGGTTAGGGTTAGGTTTAGGGTTAGGATTGCGTTAGGTTAGGGTTAGGTTTAGGGTTAGTGTTAGGTTTGCTTTACGGTTAGGGTTAGGGTTAGGGTTAGGTAGGGTTAGGTTTGCGTTAGTGTTAGGGTTAGGTTTAGGGTTAGGGTTAAGGTTAGGGTTAGGGTTAGTGTTAGGGTTAGGGTTAGGGTTAGTGTAAGGGTTTGGTTTGCGTATGTGTTAGTGTTAGGGTTAGGGTTAGTGTTAGGGTTAGCTTTAGGGTTAAGGTTACATTAGGGTTAGGGTTAGGGTTAGGGTTCGGTTAATTGTTAGGCTTAGGTCAGGGTTAGGTTTATGTTTAGTGTTAGGTAAGGGTTAGGTTTAGGGTTTAGGGTTAGGGTTAGGTTTAGGGTTAGGTTAGGGTAGGGTTAGTTTTACGGTTTAGGGTTAGGGTTAGGGTTAGGGTTAGGGTTAGGGTTAGGTTTGCTTTAGTGTTAGGGTTAGGATTATGGTTAGATTTGCGTTAGGGTTTAGGTTAGGGTTAGGTTAGGGTTAGGTTTGGAGTTTAGGGTTAGGGTTAGTTTTTTGGATGGGTTAGGGTAGGGTTAGGGTTATGGTTAGGGTTTAGGGATAGGGTGAGGTTAGTGTTAGGGTTAGGGGTAGGATTAGGGTTAGGGTTAGGGTTAGGGTAAGGGTTAGGTTAGGGTTCGGGTTAGGGTTAGGGTTTGGTTTGCGTTAGGGTTATGGTTAGGGTTAGGTTTAGGGTTAGGGTTAGGGTTTGGGTTAGGGTTAGGGTTACGATTAGTGTAGGGTTAGGGTTAGGGTTTATGGTTAGGATTAGGGTTAGGGTTAGGGTTCGGGTTAGGGTTAGGGTTAAGGTTAGGTGTGCATTAGGGTTAGGGTTAGGGTTAGGTTTAGGGTTAGGGTTAGGGATAGGATTAGGTTTGCGTTAGGGTAAGTGTTAGGGTTAGGGTTAGGTTTGCGTTAGGGTTAGGGTTAGGGATAGGTTTGCGTTAGGGTTAGAGTTAGGTTTAGGGTTAGTTTTGTGTTAAGGTTAGGGCTAGGGTTATGGTTAGGGTTAGGTTTGCGTTAGGGTTAGGGTTATGGTTAGGGTTAGGGTTAGGTTTGCGTTAGGGTTAGAGTTAGGTT
>NC_142501.1:95178787-95208787 GCF_057876585.1 Rhinolophus sinicus
GGTTAGGGTAGGGTTAGTTTTACGGTTTAGGGTTAGGGTTAGGGTTAGGGTTAGGGTTAGGTTTGCTTTAGTGTTAGGGTTAGGATTATGGTTAGATTTGCGTTAGGGTTTAGGTTAGGGTTAGGTTAGGGTTAGGTTTGGAGTTTAGGGTTAGGGTTAGTTTTTTGGATGGGTTAGGGTAGGGTTAGGGTTATGGTTAGGGTTTAGGGATAGGGTGAGGTTAGTGTTAGTGTTATGGGTAGGGTTAGGGTTAGGGTTAGGGTTAGGGTAAGGGTTAGGTTAGGGTTAGGGTTAGGGTTAGGGTTTGGTTTGCGTTAGGGTTAGGGTTAGGGTTAGGTTTAGTGTTAGGGTTAGGGTTTGGGTTAGGGTTAGGGTTACGATTAGGGTAGGGTTAGCGTTAGGGTTTATGGTTAGGATTAAGGTTAGTGTTAGGTTCGGGTTAGGGTTAGGGTTAAGGTTAGGTGTGCATTAGGGTTAGGGTTAGGGTTAGGTTTAGGGTTAGGGTTAGGGATAGGATTAGGTTTGCGTTAGGGTAAGTGTTAGGGTTAGGGTTAGGTTTGCGTTAGGGTTAGGGTTAGGGATAGGTTTGCGTTAGGGTTAGAGTTAGGTTTAGTGTTACGTTTGTGTTAAGGTTAGGGCTAGGGTTATGGTTAGGGTTAGGTTTGCGTTAGGGTTAGGGTTATGGTTAGGGTTAGGGTTAGGTTTGCGTTAGGGTTAGAGTTAGGTTTAGGGTTAGGTTTGTGTTAAGGTTAGGGTTAGGGTTATGGTTAGGGTTAGGTTTGCGTTAGGGTTAGGGTTAGGGTTAGGGTTAGGTTTAGGGTTAGGGTTAGGGATAGGATTAGGTTTGCGTTAGGGTTAGGGTAAGCGTTAGGTTTAGGTTTGTGTTAGGGTTAGGGTTAGGTTTAGGGTTAGGGTTAGGTTTGCGTTAGGGTTACGGTTAGGGTTAGGTATGCGTTAGGGTTAGGTTTAAGGTTAGGGTTAGGGTTACGTTTGCGTTAGGGTTAGGGTTAGGGTTAGGGTTAGGGTTACGTTTGCGTTAGGATAACGGTTAGGTTTATGGTTAGGTTTGTGTTAAGGTTAAGGTTAGGGTTATGGTTAGGGTTAGGTTTGCGTTAGGGTTAGGGTTAGGGTTAGGGTTAGGTTTAGGTTTAGCTACACGTTACTGTTAGGGTTAAGGTTACGGTTAGGGTTAGTTTTGCGTTAGTGTTAGGGTTAGGATTATGGTTATGTTTAGGTTGTTTATGGTTAGGGTTAGGGGTAGGGTTAGGTTTAGAGTTAGGTTTGTGTTAGGGTTAGTGTTAGTGTTAGGGTTAAGGTTAGGGTTATGTTTGCGTTAGGGTTAGGGTTAGGTTTAGGGTTAAGGTTAGGGTAAGAGTTAGGCTTAGGTCAGGGTTAGGGTTATCGTTTGTGTTAGGTTAGGGTTAGGTTTAGGGTTAGTATTAGGGTAGGGTTAGTGTTAGGGTTAGGGTTAGGTTTAGGTTAGGGTGAGGGTTAAGGTTAGGTTTCGGTTTAGGGATAGGTTTAGGGTTAGTTTGAGGTAGGGTTAGATTAGTGTTAGGCATAGGGTTAGGTTTGCGTTAGGGTTAGGGTTAGGGATAGGATTAGGTTTGCGTTAGGGTTAGGGTAAGCGTTAGGTTTAGGTTTGTGTTAGGGTTAGGTTTAGGGTTAGGGTTAGGTTTGCGTTAGGGTTACGTTTAGGGTTAGGTATGCGTTAGGGTTAGGGTTAGGGTTAGGGTTAGGGTTAGGGTTACGTTTGCGTTAGGGTTAGGGTTAGGGTTAGGGTTAGGGTTACGTTTGCGTTAGGGTTACGGTTAGGTTTAGGGTTAGGTTTGTGTTAAGGTTAGGGTTAGGGTTATGGTTAGGGTTAGGTTTCCGTTAGGGTTAGGGTTAGGGTTAGGGTTAGGGTTAGGTTTAGGTTTAGCTAGACGTTAGGGTTAGTGTTAGGGTTAGGGTTAGTGTTAGTTTTGCGTTAGTGTTTGGGTTAGGATTAGGGTTAGGTTTAGGTTTCTTTAGGGTTAGGGTTAGGGGTAGGGTTAGGTTTAGAGTTAGGTTTGTGTTAGGGTTAGTGTTAGTGTTAGGGTTAAGGTTAGGGTTATGTTTGCGTTAGGGTTAGGGTTAGGGTTATGTTTAGGGTTAGTGTTAGGGTAAGAATTAAGCTTAGGTCAGGGTTAGGGTTATGGTTAGTGTTACGTTAGGGTTAGTTTTAGGGTTAGTATTAGGGTAGGGTTAGGGTTAGGGTTAGGTTTAGGTTAGTGTGAGGGTTAAGTTTAGGTTTCGGTTTAGGGTTAGTTTTAGGGTTAGGGTTAGGGCTAGGGTTTAGGGTTAGGGTTAGGGTTAGGTTTAGGGTTAGGTTAGGCTTAGGTTTGCGTTAGGGTTAGGGTTAGGGTTAGGGTTAGTGTTATGGTTAGGGTCAGGGTAGGGTTAGGTTTAGGGTTAGGGTTATGGTTATGGTTAGGGTTAGGGTTAGTTTTGCGTTAGTGTTAGGGTTAGGATTATGGTTAGGTTTAGGTTTGTTTAGGGTTAGGGTTAGGGGTAGGGTTAAGGTTAGGGTTATGTTTGCGTTAGGGTTAGGGTTAGGGTTAGGTTCAGGTTTAGGGTTAGGTTAAGAGTTAGGCTTAGTTCAGGGTTAGGGTTATCGTTAGTATTAGGTTAGGGTTAGGTTTAGGGTTAGTATTAGGGTAGGGTTAGTGTTAGGGTTAGGGTTAGGTTTAGGTAAGGGTGAGGGTTAAGGTTAGGTTTCGGTTTAAGGTTAGGTTTAGGTTTAGTTTGAGGTAGGGTTAGATTAGGGTTAGGGATAGGGTTAGGTTTGCGTTAGGGTTAGGGTTAGGGATAGGATTAGGTTTGCGTTAGGGTTAGGGTTAATGTTAGGTTTAGGTTTGTGTTAGGGTTAGGGTTAGGTTTAGGGTTAGAGTTAGGTTTGCGTTAGGGTTAGGGTTAGGGTTAGGGTTAGGTATGCGTTAGGGTTAGGGTTAGGGTTAGGGTTAGGGTTAGGGATAGGATTAGGTTTGCGTTAGGGTTAGGGTTAGGGTTAGGGTTTGGTATGCGTTAGGGTTAGGGTTAGGGTTAGGTTTGCGTTAGCCTTAGTGTTAGGTTTAGGGTTAGGTTTAGGGTTAGGATTAGGTTTGCGTTAGGTTTAGGTTTAGGGTTAGATTAATGGTTAGCGTTAGAGTTAGGTTTAGTTTAGGGTGAGGGTAGGGATAGTGTTATTTTAGGGTTAGGTTTAGGTTTTAGTTTTAGAGTTAGTGTTAGGGTTATGGTTAGGTTAGGGTAAGGATTAGGGTTAGGTTAGCGTTAGGGGTAGGGTTAGGGTGAAGATTAGGCTTTAGTGTTAAGTTTATGTTTAGGGTTAGGTTTAGTGTTAAATTAGGGTTAGGGTTAGGTTTGGGGTTAGGTTTAGGGTTAGGGTTCGGGTTCGGTTTCGGTTTGGGGTTCGGATTTGGGTTGAGATTCGATTTCGGGTTACGGTTAGGGTTAGGGTTAGTTTTAGGTTTACGGTTTTCGTTAGGGTTAGGTTTAGTGTTAACGCTAGGGTTTAGGGTTAGGTTTAGGGTTCGGTGTAGGGTTAGCGTTAGGGTTTTATGGTTATGGTTAGGGTTAGGGTTACGTTTGCGTTAAGGTTAGTGTTAGGGTTAGGTTTGCGTTACCATAAGGGTTAGGGTTGGGTTTAGGGTTAGGTTTGCGTTAGGGTTCGGGTTAGGGTTAGGTTTAAGTTTAGGGTTAGGGTTAGGGTTAGGGTTAGGGTTAGGTTTGCGTTAGGGTTACGGTAGGGTTAGTGTTAGTGTTATGGTTAGGGTTAGGGTTAGGGTTAAGGTTAGGGTTAGGGTTATGTTAGCGTCAGGGTTAGGATTAGGGTTAGGGTTAGGGTTAGGATTTAGGGTTAGGTTTGTGTTAGGTTTAGGGCAAAGGTTAAGGTTATGTTTCCGTTAGGCTTAGGGTTAGGGTTAGGTGTAGAGTTTGGTTTGCGTTAGGGTTAGGGTTAAGGTTAGTTTTAAGGTTAGGTTTAGATTTAGGGTTAGGGTTAGGGTTAGGTTTGCGTTAGGTTTAGGTTTAGAGTTAGGGTTAGGGTTAGGGTTAGGGTTTGCGTTAGGGTTAGGTTTAGGGTTAGGTTTGTGGTTAGGGCTAGGGTTTAGTGTTAGGGTTAGGGTTCGGGTTAGGGTTTGCGTTAGGGTTTTATGGTTATAGTTAGGGTTAGGGTTACGTTTGCGTTAAGGTTAGTGTTAGGGTTAGGATTAGGTTCATGGTTAGGGTTAGTGTTAGGGTTAGTGTTAGTTTTCGGTTAGCGTTACGGTTCGGGTTAGGGTTTAGGGTTAAGTTTAGGTTTAGGGTTAGGTTAGCGTTAGGGTTAGGGTTAGGGTTAGGGTTAGGGTTAGGATTAGGGTTTAGGGTTAAGCTTAGTTTTAGGGTTAGGTTTCGGTTTAGGGTTAGGGTTAGGGTTCGATTTACGTTTGCGTTAGGGTTAGGTTTAGGATTAGGGTTATGGTTAGGGTTAGGTTTGCCTTAGGGTTAGGGTTAGGGTTAGGTTTAGGGTTAGGGTTAGGGTTATGGTTAGGATTTAGGGTTAGGTTTGCGTTAGGTTTAGGGTTAAGGTTAGGGTTATGTTTCCTTTAGGGTTAGGGTTAGGGTTATTGTTAGGGTTCGGGTTAGGTTTATGTTAGGGTTAGGGTTAGGAATAGGGTTATGGTTAGGGTTAAGTTTGCCTTAGCGTTAGGGTTAGGGTTAGGTTATGGTTAGGGTTAGTGTTAGGGTTTAGGGTTATGGTTAGAGTTAAGTTAGTGTTAGGGTTAGGGTTAGGGTTCGGTTTAGGTTTAGGGTTAGGTTTAGGGTTAGGGTTAGGGTTACGTTTGCGTTAGGGTTATGCTTAGGGTTAGGGTAAGTGTTAGGGTTTAGGGTTAGGGTTAGGGTTAGGTTAGCGTTAGGGTTAGGGTTAGCTTTAGGGTTAGGTTTTAGGGTTAGGTTTTCATCAGGTTTAGGGTATAGGTAAGGGTTATCTTTCCGTTAGTGTTAGGGTAAGGGTTAGGTTTAGGATTAGGTTTGCGTTAGGGTTAGGGTTAGGGTTAGGGTTATGTTTAGGTTAGGCTTAGGGATAGGTTTGCGTTAGGGTTATGGTTAGGTTTAGGGTTAGTGTTAAGGTTTAGGGTTAGGGTTAGGGTTAGGTTAGAGTTATGGTTGGGGTTAAGGTTAGTTTTAGGTTTAGGGTTATGGTTATGATTAGGGTTAGTTTTGCGTTAGGGTTATTGTTAGCGTTAAGGTTAGTGTTAGGGTTTAGTGTTAGGGTTAGTGTTAGGGTTAGGGTTATGGTTAGGATTTAGGGTTAGGTTTGCGGTTAAGGTTAGGGTTATGTTTCCTTTAGGGTTAGGGTTAGGGTTAGTGTTAGGGTTCGGGTTAGGTTTGTGTTAGGGTTAGGTTTAGGAATAGGGTTATGGTTAGGGTTAAGTTTGCCTTAGCGTTAGGGTTAGGGTTAGGTTATGGTTAGGGTTAGTGTTACGGTTTAGGGTTATGGTTAGAATTAAGTTTGCCTCAGGGTTAGGGTTAGGTTTAGGTTTAGGGTTAGGGTTAGGGTTAGGGTTAGTTTTGCGTTAGTGTTATGGTTAGGGTTAGGGTTAATGTTCGTGTTTAGGGTTAGGGTTAGGGTTAGGTTTGCGTTAGGGTTAGGGTTAAGGTTAGGGTTAGGGTTAGGGTTAGGGTTTGGTTTGCGTTAGGGTTAGGGTTAGGGTTAGGTTTGCCTTAGGGTGAGGGTTAGTGTTAGTGTTAGGGTTACGTTTGCGTTAGGGTTAATGTTAGGGTTAGGGTTAGGTTTAGGGTTAGAGTTAGGGTTAGGGTTTGGTTTGCGTTAGGCTTAGGGTTAGGGTTAGTTTTGCGTTAAGGTTAGGGTTATTGTTAGGGTTAGGGTTAGGTGTGCGTTAGGGTTAGGGTTAGAGTTAGGTTTAGGGTTAGGGTTAGGGTTAGGGTTAGGGTTAGGGTTAGGTTTGATTTAGGGTTAGGGTTAGGGTTATGGTTTGGGTTAGGGTTAGGTTTTCGTTAGGGTTAGGGTTAGGATTAGGTTCAGGGTTAAGGTTAGGGTTAGGGTTATGTTTGTGTTAGGGTTAGAGTTAGGGTTAGGGTTAGGGTTAGGTTTGCGTGAGGATTAGATTTAGGGTTAGGTTTAGGGTTAGGGTTAGGGTAAGATTTAGGCTTAGGTTAGTGTTAGGATTAGGGTTAGTGTTTGGTTAAGGTAGGGTTTAGGATTTAGTGTTAGGGTTTGGTTTAGGGTTAGGTTAGTGTAGGTTTATGTTTAGGGTTTAGGGTTAGGTTTAGGGTTAGGGTTAGAGTTAGGGTTAGGGTTAGGTTTAGGGTTAGGTTTAGGGTTAGGTTAGGGTTAGGGTTAATGTTAGGTTTCGGGTTACGGTTAGGTTTAAGTTTAGGTTGAGATAGGGTTAGGGTTAGGTTTAAGGTTAGGGTTAGGCTAGGGTTTAGCGTTAGGGTTAGGTTTAGGGTTAGGGTAAGGGTTAGGGTTAGGTTTGCGTTACGGATAGGGTTAGGGTTAGGGTTAGGGTTACGGTTAGGATTAGGCTTAGAGTTAGGGTTAGAGTTAGGTTTAGGTTTGCGTTAGGGTTAGGGTTAGGTTTGCGTAAGGGTTAGGGTGAGGGTTAGGGTTTGGGATAGAGTTAGAGTTTAGGGTTAGGGTTAGGGTTAGGTTTATGGTTAGGGTTAGGTTTGCGTTAGGATTAGGGTTAGGTTTAGGGTTAGTTTTGCGTTAGGGTTATCGTTAGGGTTAGGGTTAGGGTTAATGCTTAGGGTTAGGGTTAGGGTTAGGTTAGCGTTAGGGTTAGGGTTAGGGTTAGGGTTAGGTTTAGGCTTAAAGTTAGGGTTAGGTTTAGATTTGCCTTATGGTTAGGGTTAGGGTTAGGGTTAGGTTTAGGGTTAGGGATAGGGATAGGTTTGCGTTAGGGTTAGGGTTAGGGTTAGGATTAGGTTTTCGTTAGTGTTAGGGTTACGGTTAGGGTTAGGTATGCTTTAGGGTTAGGGTTAGGGTTAGTGTTAGGGTTAGGTTTGTGTTAGGGTTTGTGTTAGGGTTAGAGTTTGGGTTAGGTTTGCGTTAGGGTTAGGGTTAGGTTTAGGGTTAGGTATGCGTTAGGGTTTAGGTTAAGGTTAGGGTTAGGGTTAGGTTTGCGTTAGGTTTAGGGTTAGGGTTATGTTTAGGGTTAGGGATAGGGTTAGGTTTGCGTTAGGGTTAGGGTTAGGGTTAGGGTTAGGTTTGCGTTAGTGTTAGGGTTAGGGTTAGGGTTAGGTATGCTTTAGGGTTAGGGTTAGGGTTAGTGTTAGGGTTAGGTTTGTGTTAGGGTTAGTGCTAGGGTTAGGGTTAGGGTTAGGTTTGCGTTAGGGTTAGGGTTAGGGTTAGGGTTAGGTATGCGTTAGGGTTTAGGTTAAGGTTAGGGTTAGGGTTAGGTTTGCGTTAGGGTTAGGGTTAGGGTTAGTGTTAGGTTTGTGTTAAGGTTAGGGTTAGGGTTAGGTTAGGGTTAGGTTTGCGTTAGGGTTAGGGTTAGTGTTAGGGTTAGGGTTAGGTTATCTATACGTTAGTGTTAGGGTTAGGGTTAGGGTTAGGGTTAAATTTGCGTTAGGGTTAGGGTTAGGGTTAGGGTTAGGTTTAGGTTTGTTTAAGGTTAGGGTTAGGTTTAGGCTTAGGTTTGCGTTAGGGTTATTGTTAGGGTTAGGGTTGTGGTTAGGTTAGGTTTGCGTAAGGGTTAGAATTAGTGTTAGGTTTAGGTTAGGGTTAGGGTAAAAGTTAGGCTTATGTCAGGGTTAGGATTATGGTTAGTGTTTGGTTAGAGTTAGGTTTAGGGTTTAGGGTTAGGGTTAGGGTTAGGGTTAGGGTAGGGTAGGGTTGGGTTTAGGGTTTAGGGTTAGGTTTTGGTTTAGGTTTAGACTTGCCTTAGGATTACGGTTAGTGTTAGTGTTAGGGTTAGGGTTACGTTTAGGGTAAGGGTTAGGTTTGCGTTAGGGTTAGGGTTAGGGTTAGGGTTAGGATTAGGGTTTAGGGTTAAGTTTAGGTTTAGGGTTAGGTTTAGTGTTAAATTAGTGTTAGGGTTAGGTTTAGTGTTAGGACTAGGTTTGCGTTAGGTTTAGGGTTAGGGTTACATTAAGGGTTAGCTTTAGAGTTAGGCTTAGGTTAGGGTGAGAGTAGGGTTAGTGTTATGTTAGGGTGAGGTTTAGGTTTTCGGTTTAGAGTTAGTGTTAGGGTAAGGGTTAGGTTGGGTTAGGGTTAGGGTTAGGTTAGCGTTAGGGTTATGTTTAGGGTGAGGATTAGACCTTAGTGTTAAGATTAGGTTTAGGGTTAGGTTTAGTGTTAAATTAGTGTTAGTGTTAGGTTTAGGGTTAGGTTTAGGTTTAGGGTTCGGGTTCGGGTTCGGGTTCGGTTTGGGGTTCGGGTTCGGTTTCAGGTTCGAGTTCTGGATAGGGTTAGGGTTAGGGTTAGGTTTAGGTTAGGGTTTGTGTTAGGGTTAGGGTTAGTGTTAACGCTAGGGTTTAGTGTTAGGTTTAGTGTTCGGTTTAGGGTTAGCGTTAGGGTTTTATGGTTAGGGTTAGTATTAGGGTTACGTTTGCGTTAAGGTTAGTGTTAGGGTTAGGTTTGCGTTTCCATTAGGGTTAGGGTTGGGTTTAGGGTTAGGTTCGGGTTAGGGTTAGGGTTAGGGTTAGGTTTGTGTTAGGGTTAGGGTTAGGGTTAGGTTTAAGTTTAGGTAGGGTTAGGGTTAGTGTTAGGGTTAGGTTTGCGTTAGGGTTAAGGTAGGCTTAGGGTTAGGGTTAGGGTAGGGTTAGGGCTATGTTAGCGTCAGGGTTAGGATTATGGTTAGGGTTAGGGTTACGATTTAGGGTTATGTTTGCGTTAGGTTTAGGGTTAAGGTTAGGGTTATGTTTCCGTTAGGGTTACGGTTAGGGTTACTGTTAGGGTTAGGGTTCGGGTTAGGTTTGCGTTAGGGTTAGGGTTAAGATTAGGGTTATGGTTAGGGTTAGGTTTGCCTCAGGGTTAGGGTTAGGGTTAGGTTTAGGGTTAGGGTTAGGGTTAGGTTTGCGTTAGGGTTATGGTTAGGGTTAGGGTTAGTGTTCGTGTTTAGGGTTAGGGTTACGGTTAGGTTTGCGTTAGGGTTAGGGTTAAGGGTAGGGTTAGGGTTAGTGTTTGGTTAAGGTAGGGTTTAGGATTTAGTGTTAGGGTTAGGTTTAGGGTTAGGTTTGTGTAGGGTTATGTATAGGGTTTAGAGTTAGGTTTAGGGTAGGGTTAGAGTTAGGGTTAGGGTTAGGATTAGGGTTAGGGTTAGGGTTAATGTTAGGTTTCGGGTTACAGTTAGGTTTAGGTTTAGGTTGTGTTAGGTTTAGGGTTAGGTTTAGAGTTAGGGTTAGGCTAGGGTTTAGGGTTAGTGTTAGGTTAGGGTTAGGGTAAGCGTTAGGGTTAGGTTTGCGTTAGTGTTAGGGTTAGGGTTAGGGTTAGGGTTAGGATTAGGGTTAGAGTTAGGGTTAGAGTTAGGGTTAGGTTTGCGTTAGGGTTAGGGTTAGGTTTGCGTAAGGGTTAGGGTTAGGGTTAGAGTTAGGGTTAGAGTTAGGGTTTAGGGTTAGGGTTAGGGTTAAGTTTAGGGTTAGTGTTAGGTTTGCGTTAGGATTAGGGTTAGGGTTAGGGTTAGTTTTGCGTTAGGGTTATCGTTAGGGTTAGGGTTAGGGTTAATGTTTAGGGTTAGGGTTAGGGTTAGTGTTAGTATTTAGGCTTAGGTTTGCGTTAGGTTTAGGCTTAAAATTAGGGTTAGGTTTAGATTTGCCTTATGGTTATGGTTATGGTTAGGGTTAGGTTTAGGGTTAGGTTTAGGGTTAGGGTTAGGTTTGCGTTAGGGTTAGGGTTAGGGTTAGGTTTAGGGTTAGGGTTAGGTATAGGGTTAGGTTTGCGTTAGGGTTAGGGTTAGGGTTAGGGTTAGGTTTGCGTTAGTGTTAGTGTTAGGGTTAGGGTTAGGTATGCGTTATGGTTATGGTTAGGGTTAGTGTTATGGTTAGGTTTGTGTTAGGGTTACTGTTAGGGTTAGGGTTAGGGTTAGGTTTGCGTTAGGGTTAAGGTTAGGCTTAGGGTTAGTTATGCGTTAGGGTTTGGGTTAGGGTTAGGGTTAGGGTTAGGTTTGCGTTAGGGTTAGGGTTAGGTTAGGGTTTGGTTTGCGTTAGGGTTAGGGTTAGGGTTAGGGTTAGGGTTAGGTTTAGCTATACGTTAGGGTTAGGGTTATGGTTAGGTTTTCGTTAAGGTTAGAGTTATGGTTAGGGTTAGGTTTCCGTAAGGGTTAGAATTAGGGTTTAGGGTTAGGGTTAGGGTTAGGGTTAGATTTGCCTTAGGGTTAAGGTCAGGTATACGGTTAGGGTTAGGGTTAGGTTTAGGGTTACGGTTAGGTTTGCGTTAGGGTTAGGGTTAGGGTTAGGGTTAGGATTAGGGTTTAGGGTTAAGTTTAGGTTTACGGTTAGGTTGAGGTTTAGGGTTTTGTTTAGGGTTAGGGTTCGTGTTAGGTTTGCGTTAGGGTTAGGGTTACGGTTATGTTTAGGGTTCGGATTGCCTTAGGGTTAGGGTTAGGGTTAGGTTTAGGGTTAGGGTTAAGTTAGGGTTAGAGTTAGGTTTGCGTTAGGGTTATGGTTAGGTTTAGGGTTAGTGTTAGGTTTTACGTTTAGGGTTAGGGTTAGTTTAGAGTTATGGTTAGGGTTAGGGTTAGGTTTAGGTTTAGGGTTAGGGTTAGAGTTAGGGTTAGGTTTGTGTTAGGGTTAGGGTTAGGGTTAGGGTTAGGGTTAGGGTTTAGGGTTTAGTTTAGTTTTAGGGTTAGGTTAGCGTTAGTGTTAGGCTTAGGGTTAGGATTAGAGTTTAGGTTTAAGTTTAGGTTTAGGGTTAGTTTTAGGTTTAGGGTTAGGTTTAGGGTTAGGGTTCCGGTTACGTTTGCGTTAGTGTTAGGGTTAGGATTCGGGTTATGGTTAGGGTTAGGTTTGCCTAGGGTTAGGGTTAGGGTTAGGTTTAAGTTTAGGGTTAGGGTTAGGGTTAGGATTTAGGTTTAGGCTTGCGTTAGGTTTAGGGTTAAGGTTAGGGTTATATTTCCGTTAAGGTTAGGGTTAGGGTTCGGTTTAGGTTTGCTTTAGGGTTAGGGTTAGGATTAGGGTTATGGTTCGGGTTAGATTTGCCTTAGTGTTAGGGTTAGGGTTAGGTTTAGGGTTAGGGTTATGTTGAGGGTTAGGGTAAGTGTTAGGTTTGCGTTAGAGTTAGGGTTAGGGTTAGGGTTAGTGTTAGGGTTTAGGGTTATGGTTAGGGTTAGGTTAGTGTTAGGGATAGGGTTAGGGTTAGGTTTAGTTTTAGGGTTAGGTTTATGGTTAGGGTTAGGTTTGCGTTAGGGTTATGGTTAGGGTTAGGGTTAGTGTTAGGGTTTAGGGTTAGGGTTAGGGTTAGGTTAGCTTTAGGGTTAGGGTTAGGGTTAGTGTTAGGGTTAGGTTTTAGGTTTAGGTTTTCGTTAGGTTTAGGGTTAAGGTAAGGGTTATGTTTTCGTTAGGGTTAGGGTTTCGGTTAGGATTAGGCTTAGGTTTGCGTTAGGGTTAGGGTTAGGGTTAGGGTTAGGGTTAGGGTTAGGGTTAGGGTTAGTGTTAGGTTTGCGTTAAGATTAGGGTTAGGATTAGGTTAAGGATTAGGGTTAGGGTTAGAGTTAGGCTTAGGTTATGGTTAGGGTAGGGTTAGTGTTAGGTTAGGGTTAGGTTTTGGTTTAAGGTTTAGAGTTAGAGTTAGGGTTAGGGTTAGGTTAGGGTTAGGTTTAGTGGTAGGTTTAGTGTTAGGGTTAGGGTACGGTTAGGGTTAGGGTTAGGGTTTGGGTTAGGGTTAGGTTAGCGTTAGGTTTAGGGTTAGGGTTAGGGTTAGGTATAGGCATTAGGGTTAAGTTTAGGTTTAGGGTTAGGTTTAGTGTTAGGTTTAGAATTAGGGTTAGTGTTAGGGTTAGGTATATGATTCGTGTTCGGGTTCGGATTAGGGTTAGGGTTAGGGTTAGGGTTAGGGTTAAGGCTAGGGTTTAGGGTTAGGGTTAGTGTTCGTTTTAGGGTTAGCGTTAGGGTTTAATGGTTAGCGTTAACGTTAGGGTTATGTTTGCGTTTAGCTTAGTGGTAGGGTTAGGGTTAGGTTTAGGTTTAGGATTAGGGTTAGGTTTAGTGTTAGGGTTAGGTTTGCGTTACGGTTAGGGTTAGGGTTAGGTTTAGGGTTAGGTATGCGTTTTGGTTAGGTTTAGGGTTAGGGTTAGTTTTAGGGTTAGTTTTGCGTTACGGTTAGGGTTAGGGTTAGGTTTATGGTTAGGGTTAGCATTAGGGTTAGGGTTATGTTTAGGGTTAGGGTAAGGGTTAGGTTTGTGTTAGAGTTATGGTTAGGGTTAGGGTTAGGGTTAGGGTTAGGGTTAGGATGAGGGTTAGGGTTAGGTTTGCGTTAGGCTTAGGGTTAGGGTTAGGGTTAGGTTTGGGTTAGGTTTGCGTTAGGGTTAGGGTTACGGTTAGGGTTAGGGATAGGATTAGGTTTGCGTTAGGCTTAGGGTTAGGGTTAGGGTTAGGTTTAGGGTTAGGTTCAGGGTAGGATTAGGGTTAGGGTTAGGGTTAGGGTTAGGTTGAGGTATGGTTAGGGTTAGGGTTTGTGTTAGGCTTAGGGGTAGGGTTTAGGTTTAGGGTTAGGGTTAGGGTTAGGGTTAGGGTTAGGGTAAGGTTTAGGTTTGCGTTAGTGTTAGGGTTAGGGTTAGGGTTAGGTTTGCATTAGGGTTAGGGTTATGGTTAGGATTAGGGTTAGGGTTATGGTTAGGTTAAGTTTGCGTTATGGTTATGGTTATGGTTAGGGTTAGGTTTGCCTTAGTGTTACGGTTAGGGTTAGGTTTGGGTTACGTTTAGGGTTTAGGGTTAGGGTTAGGGATAGGGTTAGGGATAGGTTAGGGTAGGGTTAGCGTTAGCGTTATGGGTTAGAGTTAGGGTTAGGGTTAGGTTTGCCTTAGGGTTAGAGTTAGGTTATGGTTTGGGTTAGGGTTAGGGATAGTTTAGGGTAGGGTTAGGGTTAGGGTTAGGTTTTAGGGTTAGGGTTACGTTTAGGGTTAGCTTTAGGGTTAGGATTAGTGTTAGGTTTAGGTTTAGATTTAGGGTGAGGTTAGGGTACAGGTTAAGGTTAGGTTTCGGGTTAGGGTTAGGTTTAGGTTAGCGTTAGGGTTAGGGTTAGGGTTAAGTTTATTTTAGGGTTAGTTTTAAGGTTAGGTTTAAGGTTAGGGTTAGGGTTATGGTTACGGTTAGGTTTGCGTTAAGGTTAGTGTTAGGGTTAGTGTAAGGGTTAGGGTTAGGGTTAGGGTTAGGTTTAGGGTTTAGGTTTAAGGTTAGGTTTAGGTTAGGGTTAGGGTTACGGTTAGGGTTAGGGTTAGGGTTAGGGTTTAGGTTTAATGTTAGGTTTAGGTTAGGGTTAGGGTTACGGTTAGGGTTAGGGTTGAGGTTAGCTTGCGTTAGGGTTAGGGTTAGGGTTAGGTGGGTTAGGGTTAGGGTTAGTTTTGCATTAGGGTTAGGGTTAGGGTTAGGTTTAGGGTTAGGTTTAGGGTTATGGTTAGGGTTAGGTTTAGGGTTAGGTTTGTGTTAGGGTTATTGTTAAGGTTAGGGTTAGGGTAGGGTTTAGTGTTAGGGTTAGGGTTAGGTTAGCGTTAGGGTTAGGTTTCAGGTTAGGTTTAAGGTTAGGGTTAGGGTTAGATTTACAGTTAGGTTTGCGTTAAGGTTAGGGTTAGGGTTAGTGTTAGGTTTAGGGTTAGGGTTAGGGTTTAGGTTTTAGATTAGATTTAGAGTTAGGGTTAGGGTTAGGTTTGCGTAAGGGTTAGGGTTATGATTAGGTTTAGGGTTAGTGTTAGGGTTAGGGTTAGGTTTGTGTTACAGTTAGGGTTAGGGTTAGGTTTAGGGTTAGGGTTAGGTTTGCGTTTGTGTTAGGGTAAGGGTTAGGGTTAGGTATGCTTTAGGTCTGGGTTAGGGTTACGGTTTAGGTTAGGTTTGCGTTAGTGTTATGATTAGGGTTAGTTTAGATTAGGGTTCGGGTTAAGCTTAGGTTTCGGGTTAGGGTTATGGTTACTGTTAGGGGTAGGGTTGGGGTTAGCTTGCGTTAGGGTTAGGGTTAGGGTTAGTGTTGGGTTATGATTAGTGTTAGGTTTGCATTAGTGTTAGGGTTAGGGTTAGGATTAGGGTTAGATTTAGGGTTATGGTTAGGGTTATGGTTAGGGTTAGGGTTATACTTAGGGTTGGGGCTAGGGTTAGGTTTTAGTGTAGGGATTAGGGTTATATTAGCGTTAGGGTTAGGGTTTGGTTTAGGGTTAGGGTTAGGTTATAGGGTTAGATTTGCGTTAGCTTTAGGGTTAGGGTTAGGGTTAGTGTTAGGTTTGCGATAGGGTTAGGGTTAGGGTTAGGTTTGTGTTACGGTTATAGTTAGGGTTAGGGTTAGGGTTAGGGTTAGGGTTAGGGTTAGGGTTAGGGTTATGGTTAGGGTTAGGGTTAGGTTTAGGGTTAGGGATAGGTTTGCGTTAGGGTTAGGGTTAAGTTTAGTTTTAAGGTTAAGTTTAGGTTTAGGGTTAGGATAAGGGTTAGGTTTGCGTTAGGGATAGGGTTAGGTTTAGGGTTAGGGTTTGGTTTGCGTTAGGGTTAGGGTTAGTGTTAGGGTTAGAGTGAGGGTTAGGGTTAGGTTTGTGTTAGGCTTAGGGTTAGGGTTAGGGTTAGGTTTAGGGTTAGGTTTGCGTTAGGGTTAGGGTTAGGGTTAGGGTTAGGGTTAGGGTTAGGGTTAGGGTTAGGGTTAGGGTTAGCATTAGGTTTGCGTTAGGCCTGGGGATAAGGTTAGGTTTAGGGTTAAGGTTAGGGTAAGAGATAGGCTTAGGTTAGGGTTAGGGTTAGGGTAATGTTAGGTTAGGGTAGGGTTTAGGAATTAATGTTAGCGTTAGGTTTAGGTTTAGGGTAGGGTAATGGTTAGGGTTAGGGTTAGGGTTAGGTTAGGGTTAGGGTTATGGTTAGGTTTCGAAATAGGGTTACTTTTAGGGTTAGGTTGAGTTACGGTTAGGGTTAGGGTTAGGGTTAGGGTTACGGCTAGGGTTTAGGGTTAGGGTTAGGGTTAGGGTTAGGGTTAGGTTTAGGGTTAGGTTTGCGTTAGGGTTAGGGTTAGGGTTAGGGTTGGGGTTAGGTTTAGTTTTGCGTTAGGGTTAGGGCTAGGGTTAGGGTTATGGTTAGGTTTGCGTTAGGGTTAGGGTTAGGGCTAGGGTTAGGGTTTAGTGTTTGTGTTAGGGTTAGGTTAGCGTTAGGGTTAGGTTTAGAGTTAGGTTTAGGGTTAGGTTATAGGGTTAGTTTTGCGTTAGGTTCAGGGTTAGGGTTAAGGTTAGTGTTAGGTTTGCGTTAGGGTTAGTGTTAGGGTTAGGGTTAGGGTTAGGTTTATTTTTAGGGTTAGATTGAGGTTTAGGTTTGCGTTATAGTTAGGGTTAGGGTTAGGGTTAGATTTGCCTTAGGGTTAAGGTTAGGGTTAGTTTAGGGTTAGGTTTACGGTTTAGGGTTAGGGTTAGGATTAGGGATAGGTTAGGGTAGGGTTAGGGTTAGGGTTACTGGTTAGATTTAGGGTTACTGTTAGGATTGCCTTAGGGTTAGTGTTAGGGTTAGGTTAGGGTTAGTGTTAGGGTTAGGGATAGGTTAGGGTAGGGTTAGGGTTAGGGTTAGGGTTTAGGTTTAAGGTTAGAGTTAGAGTTAGGGTCAGGGTTAGGTTTGCGTTAGGGTTAGGATTAAGGTTAATTTTAAGGTAAGGGTTAGCTTTAGGGCTGGGTTAGGGTTAGGGTTAGGGTTAGGGTTAGGGATAGGGTTAGGTTACTGTTAGGTTTAGGGTTTAGGGTTAGGGTTAGGTTTAGGGTTAGGTTAGGGTAGTGTTAGGTTTAGGGGTAGGGTTAGGGTTATGGTTAGGGTTAGGGAAGGGTTAGGTTTAGGGTTAGGTTTAGGGTTAGGGTTAAGGTTAGGTTTGCGTTAGGGTTAGGGTTAGCATTATGGTTAGGGTTAGGGTTAGGGTTAGGTTTGCGTTACGGTTAGGGTTACAGTTAGGGTTAGTGTTAGGGATAGGGATAGGGTTTAGGGTTAGCATTAGGGTTAAGGTTAGTTATAGCGTTAGAGTTTTATGGTTAGCGTTAATTTTAGGGTTAGGTTTGCGTTAAGGTTAGGGTTAGGGTTAGCGTTAGGTTTAGGGTTAGATTAAGTTTTAGGTTTGGGGTTAGGTTTGCGTTAGTTTTAGGGTTAGGGTTAGGGTTAGGGTTAGGTGTGCTTTAGGGTTAGCGTTAGGGTTATTCTGGGGTTATGGTTAGGTTTGCGTTACGGTTGTGGTTAGGATTAATTTTAGGGTTAGTATTAGGGTTAGGGTTAGGGTTAGCTTTTCGTTAGGGTTAGGTTTAGGTTTACGTTTAAGTTTAGGGTTAGGGTTAGGGTTAGAATTACGGTTAGGTTTGCGTTAAGATTAGGGTTAGGGTTAGTGTTAGGGTTAGGGTTAGGGTTAGGGTTAGGGTTAAGGTTAGAGTTAGAGTTAGGGTCAGGGTTAGGTTTTCGTTAGGGTAGGGTTAAGTTTAATTTTAAGGTAAGGGTTAGCTTTAGGGTTGGGTTAGGGGTAGGTTTGCGTTAGGGATAGGGTTAGTGTTAGGGTTAGGGTTAGGCTTAGGGTTAGGGTTTGGACTAGGTTTGCGTTAAGCTTAGGGTTAGGGTTAGGTTTAGGGTTAGGGTTAGCGTAAGAATTAGGCTTAGGTTAGGTTTGTGATAGGGTTAATGTTAGGTTACGGTCGTGTTTATGATTTAGGGTTAGGGTTAGGGTTAGGGTTAGGTTTAGGGTAGGATTAGGGTTAGGGTTAGGGTTAGGGTTAGGTTAGGGTTAGGGTTAAGGTTAGGTTTCGGGTTAGGGTTAGGTTTAGGGTTAGGTTGAGGTATGGTTAGGGTTAGGGTTTGTGTTAGGCTTAGGGCTATGGTTTAGGTTTAGGGATAGGGTAAGGGTTAGGTTTGCGTTAGGGTTAGGGTTAGGTTTAGGGTTAGGGTTTGGTTTGCGTAATGTTAGGGTTAGTGTTAGGGTTAGAGTGAGGGTTAGGGTTAGGTTTGCGTTAGGCTTAGGGTTAGGGTTAGGGTTAGGTTTAGGGTTAGGTTTGCGTTAGGGTTAGGGTTAGGGTAAGGGTTAGGGTTAGGGTTAGCATTAGGTTTGCTTTAGGCTTGGGGATAGGGTTAGGTTTAGGGTTAGGGTTAGGGTAAGAGTTAGGCTTAGGTTAGGGTTAGGGTTAGGGTAATGTTAGGTTAGGGTAGGGTTTAGGAATTAATGTTAGCGTTAGGTTTAGGTTTAGGGTAGGGTAAGGGTTAGGGTTAGGGTTAGGGTTAGGTTAGGGTTAGGGTTAAGGTTAGGTTTCGAAATAGGGTTACTTTTAGGGTTAGGTTGAGTTACGGTTAGGGTTAGGGTTAGGGTTACGGCTAGGGTTTAGGGTTAGGGTTAGGGTTAGGGTTAGGGTTAGGGTTAGGGTTAGGTTTAGGGTTAGGTTTGCGTTAGGGTTAGTGTTAGGGTTAGGGTTAGGATTAGGGTTAGATTTAGGGGTATGGTTAGGGTTATGGTTAGGGTTAGGTTTGTGTTAGGGTTATAGTTAGGGTTGGGGCTAGGGTTAGGTTTTAGTGTAGGGATTAGGGTTATATTAGCGTTAGGGTTAGGGTTTGGTTTAGGGTTAGGGTTGGGTTATAGGGTTAGATTTGCGTTAGCTTTACGGTTAGGGTTAGGGTTAGTGTTAGGTTTGCATTAGGGTTAGGGTTAGGGTTAGGGTTAGGTTTGTGTTACGGTTATAGTTAGGGTTAGGGCTAGGGTTAGGGTTTAGTGTTTGTGTTAGGGTTAGGTTAGCGTTAGGGTTAGGTTTAGAGTTAGGTTTAGGGTTAGGTTATAGGGTTAGTTTTGCGTTAGGTTTAGGGTTAGGGTTAAGGTTAGTGTTAGGTTTGCGTTAGGGTTAGTGTTAGGGTTAGGGTTAGGGTTAGGTTTTCGTTAGTGTTAGGTTTAAGGTTAGGGTTAGGGTTAGGATTAGGGTTTCGGTTAGGTTTGCGTTAAGGTTAGGGTTAGGGTTAGTGTTAGGGTTAGGGTTAAGGTTAGGGTTTAGGTTTAAGGTTAGAGTTAGAGTCAGGGTTAGGGTAAGTTTGCATTAGGGTTAGGGTTAAGGTTAATTTTAAGGTTAGGGTTAGCTTTAAGGCTGGGTTAGGGGTAGGTTTGCGTTAGGGATAGGGTTAGGGTTAGGGTTAGGGTTAGGGTTAGGGCTAGGGTTTTGGGTTAGGGTTAGGGTTAGGTTTAGGTTTAGGATTAGGGATAGGTTTGCATTAGGGTTAGGGTTAAGTTTAGTTTTAAGTTTAAGTTTAGGTTTAGGGTTAGGGTAAGGGTTAGGTTTGCGTTAGGTTTAGGGTTAGGTTTAGGGTTAGAGTTTGGTTTGCGTTTGGGCTAGGGTTAGTGATAGGGTTAGAGTGAGGGTTAGGGTTAGGTTTGCGTTAGGCTTAGGGTTAGGGTTAGGGTTAGGTTTAGGGTTAGGTTTGCGTTAGGGTTAGGGTTAGGGTTAGGGTTAGGGTTAGGGTTAGGGTTAGGGTTAGGGTTAGCATTAGGTTTGCGTTAGGCTTGGGGATAGGGTTAGGTTTAGGGTTAGGGTAAGGGTAAGACTTAGGCTTAGGTTAGGGTTAGGGATAGGGTAATGTTAGGTTAGGGTAGGGTTTAGGAATTAATGTTAGCGTTAGGTTTAGGTTTAGGGTAGTGTAAGGGTTAGGGTTAGGTTTAGGGTTAGGTTAGGGTTATGGTTAAGGTTAGGTTTCGAAATAGGGTTACTTTTAGGGTTAGGTTGAGTTACGGTTAGGGTTAGGGTTAGGGTTAGGGTTACGGCTAGGGTTTAGGGTTAGGGTTAGGGTTAGGGTTAGGGTTAGGGTTAGGGTTAGGTTTAGGGTTAGGTTTGCGTTAGGGTTAGGGTTAGGGTTAGGGTTAGGGTTAGGTTTAGGTTTGCGTTAGGGTTAGGTCTAGGGTTAGGGTTAAGGTTAGGTTTGCGTTAGGGTTAGGGTTATGGTTAGGTTTATTTTTAGGGTTAGATTTAGGTTTAGGTTTGCGTTATGGTTAGGGTTAGGGTTAGGGTTAGATTTGCCTTAGGGTTAAGGTTAGGGTTAGTTTAGGGTTAGGTTTACGGTTTAGGGTTAGGGTTAGGATTAGGGATACGTTAGGGTAGGGTTAGGGTTAGGGTTACGGGTTAGATTTAGGGTTACTGTTAGGTTTGCCTTAGGGTTAGTGTTAGGGTTAGGTTAGGGTTAGTGTTAGGGTTAGGGATAGGTTAGGGTAGGGTTAGGGTTAGGGTTAGGGTTTAGGTTTAGGGTTAGGTTTGCGTTAGGGTTAGGGTTAGGGTTTGGGTTAGGGTTAGGTTTGTGTTAGGGTTAATGTTAGGGTTAGGGTTAAGGTTAGGGTTAGGGTTAGGTTTGCGTTAGGGTTAGGGTTACGGTTAGGGTTACGGTTGGGGTTAGGGTTAGGGTTAGGGTTAGGGTTAGGTTTGTGTTAGTGTTAGGGTATATGTTAGTTTTAAGGTTAGGGTAAGCTTTAGGGTTAGGGTTAGGGTCAGGTTGCCTTTGGGTTAGTGTTTGCGTTAGAGTTAGTGTTAGGGTTAGGGTTATGGTTAGGTTTGCGTTACGGTTAGGGTTACAGTTAGGGTTAGTGTTAAGGATAGGGCTAGGGTTTAGGGTTAGGATTAGGGTTAAGGTTAGTTTTAGCCATAGGGTTTTATGGTTAGTGTTAAATTTAGGGTTAGGTTTGCGTTAAGGTTAGGGAAAGGGTTAGGGTTAGGTTTAGGGTTAGGTTTAGGGTTAGGTTTGGGGTTAGGTTTGCGTTAGGGTTAGGGTTAGGGTTTGGGTTAGGGTTAGGTTTGTGTTAGGGTTAATGTTAGGGTTAGGGTTAAGGTTAGGGTTAGGGTTAGGTTTGCGTTAGGATTAGGGTTAGGGTTAGGATTACGGTTGGGTTAGGCTTAGGGTTAGGGTTAGGGTTAGGTTTGTGTTAGTGTTAGGGTATATGTTAGTTTTAAGGTTAGGGTAAGCTTTAGGGTTAGGGTTAGGGTCAGGTTGCGTTAGGGTTAGTGTTTGCGTTAGAGTTAGTGTTAGGGTTAGGGTTATGGTTAGGTTTGCGTTACGGTTAGGGTTACAGTTAGGGTTAGTGTTAAGGATAGGGCTAGGGTTTAGGGTTAGGATTAGGGTTAAGGTTAGTTTTAGCCATAGGGTTTATGGTTAGCGTTAAATTTAGGGTTAGGTTTGCGTTAAGGTTAGGGAAAGGGTTAGGGTTAGGTTTAGGGTTAGGTTTAGGGTTAGGTTTGGGGTTAGGTTTGCGTTAGGTTTAGGGATAGGGTTAGAGTTAGGGTTAGGTTTAGGTGTGCTTTAGGGATAGCGTTAGGGTTATTGTAGGTTTATGGTTAGGTTTGCGTTACGGATGGGGATAGGATTAGGCTTAGGGTTAGTGTTAGGGTTAGGGTTATGGTTAGCTTTTCGTTAGGGTCAGGTTTAGGGTTAGGTTTAAATTTAGGGTTAGGGTTAGGGTTAGAATTACGGTTAGGTTTGCGTTAAGATTAGGGTTAGGGTTACTGTTAGGGTTAGGGTTAGGGTTTAGGGTTAAGGTTAGAGTTAGAGTTAGGGTCAGGGTTAGGTTTGCGTTAGGGTTAGGATTAAGGTTAATTTTAAGGTAAGGGTTAGTTTTAGGGCTGGGTTAGGGTTAGGGTTAGGGTTAGGATTAGGGTTAGGGATAGGGTTAGGTTACTGTTAGGTTTAGGGTTTAGGGTTAGGGTTAGGTTTAGGGTTAGGTTAGGTTAGTGTTAACTTTAGGGGTAGGGGTAGGTTATGGTTAGGGTTAGGGAAGGGTTAGGTTTAGGGTTAGGTTTAGGGTTAGGGTTAAGCTTAGGTTTGCGTTAGAGTTAGGGTTAGCGTTAGGGTTAAGGTTAGGGTTAGGGTTAGGTTTGCGTTACGGTTAGGGTTACAGTTAGGGTTAGTGTTAGGGATAGGGCTAGGGTTTAGGGTTAGGATTAGGGTTAAGGTTAGTTTTAGCGTTAGAGTTTTATGGTTAGCGTTAATTTTAGGGTTAGGTTTGCGTTAAGGTTAGGGTTAGGGTTAGGGTTAGGTTTAGGGTTAGGTTAAGTGTTAGGTTTGGGGTTAGGTTTGCGTTAGTTTTAGGGTTAGGGTTAGGGTTAGGGTTAGGTGTGCTTTAGGGTTAGCGTTAGGGTTATTCTAGGGTTATGGTTAGGTTTGCGTTACGGTTGTGGTTAGGATTAATTTTAGGGTTAGTGTTAGGGTTAGGGTTAGGGTTAGCTTTTCGTTAGGGTTAGGTTTAGGTTTACGTTTAAGTTTAGGGTTAGGGTTAGGGTTAGAATTACGGTTAGGTTTGCGTTAAGATTAGGGTTAGGGTTAGTGTTAGGGTTAGGGTTAGATTAGGGTTAGGGTTAAGGTTATAGTTAGAGTTAGGGTCAGGGTTAGGTTTTCGTTAGGGTAGGGTTAAGTTTAATTTTAAGGTAAGGGTTAGCTTTAGGGCTTGGTTAGGGGTAGGTTTGCGTTAGGGATAGGGTTAGGGTTAGGGTTAGGGTTAGGCTTAGGGTTAGGGTTTGGACTAGGTTTGCGTTAAGCTTAGGGTTAGGGTTAGGTTTAGGGTTAGGGTTAGCGTAAGAATTAGGCTTAGGTTAGGTTTGTGTTAGGGTTAATGTTAGGTTACGGTCGTGTTTAGGATTTAGGGTTAGGGTTATGTTTAGGTTTAGGGTAGGATTAGGGTTAGGGTTAGGATTAGGGTTAGGTTAGGGTTAGGGTTAAGGTTAGGTTTCGGGTTAGGGTTAGGTTTAGGGTTAGGTTGAGGTATGGTTAGGGTTAGGGTTTGTGTTAGGCTTAGGGCTAGGGTTTAGGTTTAGGGTTAGGGTTAGGGTTACGGTTAGGGTTAGGTTTGCGTTAGGGTTAGGGTTAGGGTTAGGTTTAGGTTTGCGTTAGTGTTAGTGTTAGGGTTAGGGTTAAGTTTGCGTTAGGGTTAGGGTTATGGTTAGGATTAGGGTTAGGGTAAATGTAAGGTTAAGTTTGCGTTATGATTATGGTTAGGGTTAGGGTTAGGTTTGCCTTAGGGTTACGGTTAGGGTTAGGTTTGGGTTGGGTTTTGTGTTTAGGGTTAGCGTTAGGGTTAGGGTTAGGGTTAGGGATTGGTTAGGGTAGGGTTAGCGTTAGGGTTATGTTTGTGTTACGGTTATAGTTAGGGTTAGGGCTAGGGTTAGGGTTTAGTGTTTGTGTTAGGGTTAGGTTAGCGTTAGTGTTAGGGTTAGAGTTAGGTTTAGGGTTAGGGTTAGGTTTTCGTTAGGGTTAGGTTTAAGGTTAGGTTTAAGGTTAGGGTTAGCTTTAAGGCTGGGTTAGGGGAAGGTTTGCGTTAGGGATTGGTTTAGGGTTAGGGTTAGGGTTAGGGTTAGGGCTAGGGTTTAGGGTTAGGGTTAGGGTTAGGGTTAGGGATAGGGTTAGGTTTAGGGTTAGGGTTAGGGTTATGTTTGCGTTAGGGTTAGGGTTAAGTTTAGTTTTAAGGTTAAGTTTAGGTTTAGGTTTAGGGTTAGGTTAAGGTTTAGGTTTGCGATAGGGTTAGGGTTAGGGTTAGGGTTAGGGTTTGGTTTGCGTTAGGGTTAGGGTTAGTGTGAGGGTAAGAGTGAGGGTTAGGGTTAGGTTTGCGTTAGGCTTGGGGTTAGGGTTAGGGTTAGGTTTAGGCTTATGCTTGCGTTAGGTTTAGGGTTAGGGATAGGGTTAGGGTTAGCATTAGGTTTGCGTTAGGCTTGGGGTTAGGGTTAGGTTTAGGGTTAGGGTTAGGGTAAGAGTTAGGCTTATGTTAGGGTTAGGGTTAGGGTTCATTTTAGGTTAGGGTAGGGTTTAGGAATTAGGGTTAGCGTTAGGTTTAGGTTTAGGGTAGGGTAAGGATTAGGGTTAGGGTTAGGGTTAGGGTTAGGGTTAGGGTTAGGTTAGGGTTAGGGTTAAGTTTAGGTTTCGAGATAGGGTTACTTTTAGGGTTATGTTGAGTTACGGGTTAGAGTTAGGGTTAGGGTTAGGTTTGCCTTAGGGTTAGGGTTAGGTTATGATTTGGTTTAGGGTTAGGGATAGTTTAGGGTAGGGTTAGGGTTAGGGTTAGGTTTTAGGGTTAGGGTTACGTTTAGGGTTAGCTTTAGGGTTAAGATTAGGGTTGGGGTTTGGTTTAGATTTAGGGTTAGTTTAGGGTTCAGTTTAAGGTTAGGTTTCGGGTTAGGGTTACGGTTAGTTTTCCGTTAAGGTTAGGGTTATGGTTAGTGTAAGGGTTAGGGTTAGGGTTAGGGTTAGGGTTTGGGTTTAGGTTTAAGGTTAGGTTCAGGTTAGGGTTAGGGTTTCGGTTAGGGTTAGGGTTAGGGTTAGGGTTTAGGTTTAAGGTTAGTGTATGTTAGGTTAGGGTTACGGTTAGGGTTAGGGTTGAGGTTAGCTTCCATTAGGGTTAGGGTAGGGTTAGGGTTGGGTTAGGGTTAGGGTTAGGTTTGCATTAGGGTTTGGGTAGGGTTAGGGTTACGGTTAGGGTTAGGGATAGGATTAGGTTTGCGTTAGGCTTAGGGTTAGGGTTAGGGTTAGGGATAGGGTTAGGTTCAGGGTAGGATTAGGGTTAGGGTTAGGGTTAGGGTTAGGTTGAGGTATGGTTAGGGTTAGGGTTTGTGTTAGGCTTAGGGGTAGGGTTTAGGTTTAGGGTTAGGGTTAGGGTTAGGGTTAGGGTTAGGGTTAGGGTAAGGTTTAGGTTTGCGTTAGGGTTAGGGTTAGGGTTAGGGTTAGGTTTAAGTTTGCGTTAGTGTTAGGGTTAGGGTTAGGGTTAGGTTTGCGTTAGGGTTAGGGTTATGGTTAGGATTAGGGTTAGGGTTAAGGTTAGGTTAAGTTTGCGTTATGGTTATGGTTATGGTTAGGGTTAGGTTTGCCTTAGTGTTACGGTTAGGGTTAGGTTAGGGTTACGTTTAGGGTTTAGGGTTAGGGTTAGGGATAGGGTTAGGGATAGGTTAGGGTAGGGTTAGCGTTAGGGTTATGGGTTAGAGTTAGGGTTAGGGTTAGATTTGCCTTAGGGTTAGGGTTAGGTTATGGTTTGGGTTAGGGTTAGGGATAGTTTAGGGTAGGGTTAGTGTTAGGGTTAGGTTTTAGGGTTAGGGTTACGTTTAGGGTTAGCTTTAGGGTTAGGATTAGTGTTAGGTTTAGGTTTAGATTTAGGGTGAGGTTAGGGTACAGGTTAAGGTTAGGTTTCGGGTTAGGGTTAGGTTTAGGTTAGCGTTAGGGTTAGGGTTAGGGTCAGGTTTATTTTAGGGTTAGTTTTAAGGTTAGGTTTAAGGTTAGGGTTAGGGTTAGGGTTACCGTTAGGTTTGCGTTAAGGTTAGTGTTAGGGTTAGTGTAAGGGTTAGGGTTAGGGTTAGGGTTAGGTTTAGGGTTTAGGTTTAAGGTTAGGTTTAGGTTAGGGTTAGGGTTACGGTTAGGGTTAGGGTTAGGGTTAGGATTTAGGTTTAATGTTAGGTTTAGGTTAGGGTTAGGGTTACGGTTAGGGTTAGGGTTGAGGTTAGCTTGCGTTAGGGTTAGGGTTAGGGTTAGGTTTGGGTTAGGGTTAGGGTTAGTTTTGCATTAGGGTTAGGGTCAGGGTTAGGTTTAGGGTTAGGTTTAGGGTTATGGTTAGGGTTTGGTTTAGGGTTAGGTTTGTGTTAGGGTTATTGTTAAGGTTAGGGTTAGTGTAGGGTTTAGTGTTAGGGTTAGGTTTAGGTTAGCGTTAGGGTTAGGGTTAGGGTTAGGATATTGGCTTAGATTTGTGTTTGGTTAGGTTTAGGCTTTGGGTTAGTGTTAGGTTTGCGTTAGGGTTAGGGTTAGAGTTAGGGTTAGGGTTAGGGGTAGGTTATCGTTAGTGTTAGGTTTCAGGTTAGGTTTAAGGTTAGGGTTAGGGTTAGATTTACAGTTAGGTTTGCGTTAAGGTTAGGGTTAGGGTTAGTGTTAGGTTTAGGGTTAGGGTTAGGGTTTAGGTTTTAGATTAGATTTAGAGTTAGGGTTAGGGTTAGGTTTGCGTAAGGGTTAGGGTTATGATTAGGTTTAGGGTTAGTGTTAGGTTTAGGGTTAGGTTTGTGTTACAGTTAGGGTTAGGGTTAGGGTTAGGGTTAAGTTTGCGTTTGTGTTAGGGTAAGGGTTAGGGTTAGGTATGCTTTAGGTCTGAGTTAGGGTTACGGTTTAGGTTAGGTTTGCGTTAGTGTTACGATTAGGGTTAGTTTAGATTAGGGTTCGGGTTAAGCTTAGGTTTCGGGTTAGGGTTATGGTTACTGTTAGGGGTAGGGTTGGGGTTAGCTTGCGTTAGGGTTATGGTTAGGGTTAGGGTTGGGTTATGATTAGTGTTAGGTTTGCGTTAGTGTTAGGGTTAGGGTTAGGATTAGGGTTAGATTTAGGGTTATGGTTAGGGTTATGGTTAGGGTTAGGGTTATACTTAGTGTTGGGGCTAGGGTTAGGTTTTAGTGTAGGGATTAGGGTTATATTAGCGTTAGGGTTAGGGTTTGGTTTAGGGTTAGGGTTAGGTTATAGGGTTAGATTTGCGTTAGCTTTAGGGTTAGGGTTAGGGTTAGTGTTAGGTTTGCGATAGGGTTAGGGTTAGGGTTAGGGTTAGGTTTGTGTTACGGTTATAGTTAGGGTTAGGGTTAGGGTTAGGGTTAGGGTTAGGGTTAGGGTTAGGGTTAGGGTTAGGGTTAGGTTTAGGGTTAGGGATGGTTTGCGTTAGGGTTAGGGTTAAGTATAGTTTTAAGGTTAAGTTTAGGTTTAGGGTTAGGGTAAGGGTTAGGTTTGCGTTAGGGTTAGGGTTAGGTTTAGGGTTAGGGTTTGGTTTGCGTTAGGGTTAGGGTTAGTGTTAGGGTTAGAGTGAGGGTTAGGGTTAGGTTTGCGTTAGGCTTAGGGTTAGGGTTAGGGTTAGGTTTAGGGTTAGGTTTGCGTTAGGGTTAGGGTTAGGGTTAGTGTTAGGGTTAGGGTTAGGGTTAGGGTTAGCATTAGGTTTGCGTTAGGCTTGGGGATAAGGTTAGGTTTAGGGTTAGGGTTAGGGTAAGAGTTAGGCTTAGGTTAGGGTTAGGGTTAGGGTAATGTTAGGTTAGGGTAGGGTTTAGGAATTAATGTTAGCGTTAGGTTTAGGTTTATGGTAGGGTAATGGATAGGGTTAGGGTTAGGGTTAGGTTAGGGTTAGGGTTAAGGTTAGGTTTCGAAATAGGGTTAATTTTAGGGTTACGTTGAGTTACGGTTAGGGTTAGGGTTAGGGTTAGGGTTACGGCAAGCTTTTAGGGTTAGGGTTAGGGTTAGGGTTAGGGTTAGGGTTAGGTTTAGGGTTAGGTTAGGGTTATGGTTAAGGTTAGGTTTCGAAATAGGGTTACTTTTAGGGTTAGGTTGAGTTACGGTTAGGGTTAGGGTTAGGGTTAGGGTTACGGCTAGGGTTTAGGGTTAGGGTTAGGGTTAGGGTTAGGGTTAGGGTTAGGGTTAGGTTTAGGGTTAGGTTTGCGTTAGGGTTAGGGTTAGGGTTAGGGTTAGGGTTAGGTTTAGGTTTGCGTTAGGGTTAGGTCTAGGGTTAGGGTTAAGGTTAGGTTTGCGTTAGGGTTAGGGTTATGGTTAGGTTTATTTTTAGGGTTAGATTTAGGTTTAGGTTTGCGTTATGGTTAGGGTTAGGGTTAGGGTTAGATTTGCCTTAGGGTTAAGGTTAGGGTTAGTTTAGGGTTAGGTTTACGGTTTAGGGTTAGGGTTAGGATTAGGGATAGGTTAGGGTAGGGTTAGGGTTAGGGTTACGGGTTAGATTTAGGGTTACTGTTAGGTTTGCCTTAGGGTTAGTGTTAGGGTTAGGTTAGGGTTAGTGTTAGGGTTAGGGATAGGTTAGGGTAGGGTTAGGGTTAGGGTTAGGGTTTAGGTTTAGGGTTAGGTTTGCGTTAGGGTTAGGGTTAGGGTTTGGGTTAGGGTTAGGTTTGTGTTAGGGTTAATGTTAGGGTTAGGGTTAAGGTTAGGGTTAGGGTTAGGTTTGCGTTAGGGTTAGGGTTACGGTTAGGGTTACGGTTGGGGTTAGGGTTAGGGTTAGGGTTAGGGTTAGGTTTGTGTTAGTGTTAGGGTATATGTTAGTTTTAAGGTTAGGGTAAGCTTTAGGGTTAGGGTTAGGGTCAGGTTGCGTTTGGGTTAGTGTTTGCGTTAGAGTTAGTGTTAGGGTTAGGGTTATGGTTAGGTTTGCGTTACGGTTAGGGTTACAGTTAGGGTTAGTGTTAAGGATAGGGCTAGGGTTTAGGGTTAGGATTAGGGTTAAGGTTAGTTTTAGCCATAGGGTTTTATGGTTAGTGTTAAATTTAGGGTTAGGTTTGCGTTAAGGTTAGGGAAAGGGTTAGGGTTAGGTTTAGGGTTAGGTTTAGGGTTAGGTTTGGGGTTAGGTTTGCGTTAGGGTTAGGGTTAGGGTTTGGGTTAGGGTTAGGTTTGTGTTAGGGTTAATGTTAGGGTTAGGGTTAAGGTTAGGGTTAGGGTTAGGTTTGCGTTAGGATTAGGGTTAGGGTTAGGATTACGGTTGGGTTAGGGTTAGGGTTAGGGTTAGGGTTAGGGTTAGGGTTAGGTTTGTGTTAGTGTTAGGGTATATGTTAGTTTTAAGGTTAGGGTAAGCTTTAGGGTTAGGGTTAGGGTCAGGTTGCGTTAGGGTTAGTGTTTGTGTTAGAGTTAGTGTTAGGGTTAGGGTTATGGTTAGGTTTGCGTTACGGTTAGGGTTACAGTTAGGGTTAGTGTTAAGGATAGGGCTAGGGTTTAGGGTTAGGATTAGGGTTAAGGTTAGTTTTAGACATAGGGTTTATGGTTAGCGTTAAATTTAGGGTTAGGTTTGCGTTAAGGTTAGGGAAAGGGTTAGGGTTAGGTTTAGGGTTAGGTTTAGGGTTAGGTTTGGGGTTAGGTTTGCGTTAGGTTTAGGGATAGGGTTAGAGTTAGGGTTAGGTTTAGGTGTGCTTTAGGGATAGCGTTAGGGTTATTGTAGGTTTATGGTTAGGTTTGCGTTACGGATGGGGATAGGATTAGGCTTAGGGTTAGTGTTAGGGTTAGGGTTATGGTTAGCTTTTCGTTAGGGTCAGGTTTAGGGTTAGGTTTAAATTTAGGGTTAGGGTTAGGGTTAGAATTACGGTTAGGTTTGCGTTAAGATTAGGGTTAGGGTTACTGTTAGGGTTAGGGTTAGGGTTTAGGGTTAAGGTTAGAGTTAGAGTTAGGGTCAGGGTTAGGTTTGCGTTAGGGTTAGGATTAAGGTTAATTTTAAGGTAAGGGTTAGTTTTAGGGCTGGGTTAGGGTTAGGGTTAGGGTTAGGATTAGGGTTAGGGATAGGGTTAGGTTACTGTTAGGTTTAGGGTTTAGGGTTAGGGTTAGGTTTAGGGTTAGGTTAGGTTAGTGTTAACTTTAGGGGTAGGGGTAGGGTTATGGTTAGGGTTAGGGAAGGGTTAGGTTTAGGGTTAGGTTTAGGGTTAGGGTTAAGCTTAGGTTTGCGTTAGAGTTAGGGTTAGCGTTAGGGTTAGGGTTAGGGTTAGGGTTAGGTTTGCGTTACGGTTAGGGTTACAGTTAGGGTTAGTGTTAGGGATAGGGCTAGGGTTTAGGGTTAGGATTAGGGTTAAGGTTAGTTTTAGCGTTAGAGTTTTATGGTTAGCGTTAATTTTAGGGTTAGGTTTGCGTTAAGGTTAGGGTTAGGGTTAGGGTTAGGTTTAGGGTTAGGTTAAGTGTTAGGTTTGGGGTTAGGTTTGCGTTAGTTTTAGGGTTAGGGTTAGGGTTAGGGTTAGGTGTGCTTTAGGGTTAGCGTTAGGGTTATTCTAGGGTTATGGTTAGGTTTGCGTTACGGTTGTGGTTAGGATTAATTTTAGGGTTAGTGTTAGGGTTAGGGTTAGGGTTAGCTTTTCGTTAGGGTTAGGTTTAGGTTTACGTTTAAGTTTAGGGTTAGGGTTAGGGTTAGAATTACGGTTAGGTTTGCGTTAAGATTAGGGTTAGGGTTAGTGTTAGGGTTAGGGTTAGATTAGGGTTAGGGTTAAGGTTATAGTTAGAGTTAGGGTCAGGTTTAGGTTTTCGTTAGGGTAGGGTTAAGTTTAATTTTAAGGTAAGGGTTAGCTTTAGGGCTTGGTTAGAGGTAGGTTTGCGTTAGGGATAGGGTTAGGGTTAGGGTTAGGGTTAGGCTTAGGGTTAGGGTTTGGACTAGGTTTGCGTTAAGCTTAGGGTTAGGGTTAGGTTTAGGGTTAGGGTTAGCGTAAGAATTAGGCTTAGGTTAGGTTTGTGTTAGGGTTAATGTTAGGTTACGGTCGTGTTTAGGATTTAGGGTTAGGGTTATGTTTAGGTTTAGGGTAGGATTAGGGTTAGGGTTAGGATTAGGGTTAGGTTAGGGTTAGGGTTAAGGTTAGGTTTCGGGTTAGGGTTAGGTTTAGGGTTAGGTTGAGGTATGGTTAGGGTTAGGGTTTGTGTTAGGCTTAGGGCTAGGGTTTAGGTTTAGGGTTAGGGTTAGGGTTACGGTTAGGGTTAGGTTTGCGTTAGGGTTAGGGTTAGGGTTAGGTTTAGGTTTGCGTTAGTGTTAGTGTTAGGGTTAGGGTTAAGTTTGCGTTAGGGTTAGGGTTATGGTTAGGATTAGGGTTAGGGTAAATGTAAGGTTAAGTTTGCGTTATGATTATGGTTAGGGTTAGGGTTAGGTTTGCCTTAGGGTTACGGTTAGGGTTAGGTTTGGGTTGGGTTTTGTGTTTAGGGTTAGCGTTAGGGTTAGGGTTAGGGTTAGGGATTGGTTAGGGTAGGGTTAGCGTTAGGGTTATGTTTGTGTTACGGTTATAGTTAGGGTTAGGGCTAGGGTTAGGGTTTAGTGTTTGTGTTAGGGTTAGGTTAGCGTTAGTGTTAGGGTTAGAGTTAGGTTTAGGGTTAGGGTTAGGTTTTCGTTAGGGTTAGGTTTAAGGTTAGGTTTAAGGTTAGGGTTAGCTTTAAGGCTGGGTTAGGGGAAGG
>NC_142501.1:95221287-95231287 GCF_057876585.1 Rhinolophus sinicus
GGATTAGCATTAGGTTTTTATGGTTAGCGTTAAGTTTAGGGTTAGGTTTGCGTTAAGGATATGTTAGGGTTAGGGTTAGGTTTAGGGTTAGGCATAGGGTTAGGGTTAGAGTTAGGATTGCGTTAGGGTTAGGGTTAGGGTTAGGGTTAGCTTTGCGTTAGGTTTATGGTTAGAGTTAGGGTTAGGGTCAGGTTTAGGTTTGCGTTAGGGTAGGGTTAGGATTAGGTTTAGGGTTAGGGTTAGGGTTAAGGTTAGGGTTAGGTTTGTGTTAGGGTTAGGATTAGGGTTATGGTTTCGGTTAGGTATGCGTTACGGATAGGGTTAGTGTTAGGGTTAGGGTTAGGTTTGCGTTAGGCTTAGGGTTAGGGTTATGGTTAGGTTTGGGTTAGGGTTAGGGTTAGGATTAGGTTTGCGTTAGGGTTAGGGTTATGTTTAGGGTTAGGGTTAGGTTTGCATTAGGCTTAGGGTTAGGGTTATGGTTAGGTTTAGGGTTAGGTTTGCGTTAGGGTTAGGGTTATGTTTACCATTAGTGTTAGGGTTAGGATTAGGTTTGCGTGAGGCTTAGTGTTAGGGTTAGGTTTAGGGTTAGGGTTAGGTAAGAGTTAGGCTTAGGTTAGGGTTAGGGTTAGGGTTAGTGTTTGGTTAGGGTAGGGTTTGGTTTAGGGTTTAGGGTTAGGGTTAGGGTTAGGGTTAGATTTAGGGTTAGGGTTAGGGTAAGGGTTTAGGGTTAGTGTTAGGTTTAGGTTTAGGGTTAGGGTTAGTTTTAGGTTTGCCTTAGGGTTAGGGTTAGGGTTAGGGTTAGGTTTTGGGTAGGGTTAGGGTTAGGGTTAGGGTTATGTTTACGGTTAGGTTAGGGTGAGGGATAAGGTTAGGTTTTGGTTAGGGTTAGGGTTAGGATTAGGTTGAGGTAGGATTAGGGTTAGGTTTAGGGTTATGGTTAGGGCTAGGAATTAGGGTTAGGGTTAGGGTTAGGTTTGCGTTAGTGTTAGGGTTAGGATTCGGGTTAGGTTAGAGTTAGGTTTAGAGTTTAGGGTTAGGGTTAGGTTTAGGGTTAGGGTGAGCTTTAGGGTTAGGATTAGGGGTAGGATTAGGGTTAGGGTTAGGGTTATGTTAAGGGTTAGGTTAGGGTTAGGGTTAAGGTTACGTTTCGGATTAGGGTTAGGGGTTGGGTTAGGGTTAGGTTTAGATTAGCGTTAGGGTTAGGGTTAAGGTTAGTGTTAGGGTTAGGGTTAGGGTTTACGGTTAAAGTTAGGTTTAGTGTTAGCGTTAGGGTTAAGGTTAGGGTTAGGCTTAGGTTTGCTTGCGATAGGGTTATGTTTAAGGTTAGGGTTGGGTTAAAGTTATGGTTAGGTTTGCGTTAGGGTTAGAGTAAGGGTGAGGTTTAGGGTTAGATATGGTTTAGTGTTAGGGTTAGGTTGTGTTAGGGTTATCGTTAGGGATAGGGTTAGGGTTTAGTGTAAGGGTTAGGGTTAGTTTAGCGTTAGGGTTAGGGATAAGGTTAGGGTTAGGATTTAGGGTTAGATTTGCGTTAGGTTTAGGGTTACGGTTAGGGTTAGTGTTAGGTTTGCCTTAGGGGTAGTGTTAGCTTTAGGATTAGGGTTAGGTTTGCGTTAGGGTTAGGGTTAAGGTTAGTTTTAAGGTTAGGGTTGGGTTAGGTGTTGGTTTAGGGCTAGGGTTTAGGGTTAGGGTTAGGGTTAGGTTTAGGGTTAGGGTTAGGTTTAGTTTTGCGTTAGGGTTAGGGTTACGGTTAGGGTTCGGGTTAGTGATAGGGCAAGGGTGTATGGCTAGTGTTAAGTTTGGGTTTAGGGTTAGCGTTAAGTTTTTATGGTTCGCGTTAAATTTAGGGTTAGGTTTGCGTTAACGTTAGGTTTAGGGTTTTGGTTAGGTTTAGGGTTAGGCATAGGGTTATGGTTAGGTTTAGAATTGCGTTAGGGTTAGTGTTAGTGTTAAGGTTAGAATTAGGTTTGCGTTAGGGTTAGGGTTAGGGTTATGGTTAGGTTTAAGTTTGCATTACTGTTAGGGTTAGGATTAGGTTTAGGGTTAGGGTTAGGGTTAGGATTACGGTTAGAGTTAGGTTTGTGTTAGGGTTAGTGTTAGGTTTAGGGTTAGAGTTAGGTTTGCGTTATGGTTAGGGTTAAGGTTAGTTTTAAGATTAGGGTGGGTTAGGGTTTGGGTTAGGGCTAGGGTTTAAGGTTTGCGTTAGGGTTAGGGATAGGTTTGCGTTAAGGTTATGGTTAAGTTTAGTTTTAAGGTTAGGGTTAGTTTAGCGTTAGGGTTAGGGTTAGGTTTGCGTTAGGGTTATGGTTACGGTTAGGGTTCGGATTAGGGATAGGGCAAGGGTTTGTGGTTACGGTTAGGGTTAGGGTTAGGATTAGCGTTAGGTTTTTATGGTTAGCGTTAAGTTCAGGGTTAGTTTGCGTTAAGGTTAGGTTTCGGGTTAGGTTTAGGTTTAGGGTTAGGCATAGGGTTAGGGTTAGAGTTAGGATTGCGTTAGGGTTAGGTTTAGGGTTAGGGTTAGGTTTGCGTTATGTTTAGGGTTAGGGTAGGTTTAGGGTTAGATTTATGTTTGCGTTAGTGATAGGGTGTAGGATTAGGTTTAGGATTAGGGTTAGGGTTAAGGTTAGGGTTAGGGTTAGGGTTAGGGTTAGTGTTAGCTTAGGGTTAGGTTTAGGGTTTAGGGTTAGTTTTAGGGTTAGGTTGGGCAGTGTTAGGTTTAGGTTTACAGTTAGGGTTAGGGTTAGGGTTAGGTATAGGGTTAGGGTAGGGTTAGGGTTAGGGTTAATGTTAGGGTTAGGGTTAGTTTAGGATTAGGGTTAAGGTTAGGTTTCGGGTTAGGGTTAGGATTATGGATAGGTTGATTTAGGGTTAGGGTTAGGGTTAGGGTTAGCGTTAGGGTTAGGGCTAGGGTTTAGGGTTAGGGTTATGGTTAGGGTTAGGGTTAGGGTTAGGGTTAGGGTTAGGGCTAGGGTTTAGGGTTAGGGTTAGGGTTAGGGCTAGGTTTAGGGTTAGGGTTAGGGTTAGGGTTGGGGTCAGGTTTGCATTAGTTTTAGGTTTAGAGTTAGGGTTAAGGTTAGGGTTAGGGTTAGGTTTTCGTTAGGGTTAGGTTTAAAGTTAGTTTTAAGGTTAGGGTTAGGGTTACGGTTAAGCTTGCGTTAGGTTAGGTTTAGGGTTAGTGTTAGGGTTAGGGTTCGGAGTTAGAGTTAAGGTAAGAGTTAGTGTTAGGGTTAGGATTAGGTATGCGTTAGGGTAAGGTTAATGTTAGTTTTAAGGATGGGGTTAGCTTCAGGGCTGGGTTAGGGGTATGTTTTGTTAGGGTTAGGTTTAGGTTTAGGGTTAGGGTTATGTTTGAGTAGGGTTAGGTTTAGGTTTAGGGTTAGGGTTAGGGTTAGGTTTTAGGTTTAGGGTTAGTGTTAGGTTTAGGTTTAGGGTTAGGGTTAGGGTTAGGTTTTAGGTTTAGGGTTAGGGTTAGGTTTGCGTTAGGGTTAGGGTTAGGGTTAGAGATAGATTTGCGTTACGGTTAGGGTTACGGTTAGGGTTAGGGTTAGGGATAGGGCTAGGGTTTAGGTTTATGGTTAGGGTTAGGGTTAGGTTTAGCGTTACGGTTTTATGGTTAGCATTAAGTTTAGGGTTAGGTTTGAGTTAAGGTTAGGGTTAGGGTTAGGGTTAGGCTTGAGTTAGGGTTAGGGTTAGATTTGTGTTAGGGTTAGGGTTAGGGTTAGGTTTGCGTTATGTTTAGTGTTATGGTTAGGGTTAGTTATGCGTTAGGGTTAGGGTTAGGTTTAAGTTTAGGGTTAGGATTGCGTTAGGGTTAGGGTTAGATTTAGTGTTAAGGTTAGGTTTTCATTAGCTTTTGGTTTAAGGTTAGGTTTAAGGTTAGGATTAGGGTTAGGGTTAGGGTTACGGTTATGTTTGCGTTAAGGTTAGGTTTAGGGTTAGTGTTAGGGTTAGCGTTAGGGTAGGGGTTAGGTTTAAGGTTAGTTTTAAGTTTAGGGTTAGCTTTAGGGCTGGGTTAGGGGTAGGTTTGCGTTAGGGTTATGGTTATGGTTAGGGTTAGGGTTAGGTTTGAGTTAGGGTAAGGGTTAGGGTTAGGGTTAGGGTTAGGGTTAGGGTTAGGTCTAGGGTTAGGGTTAGGGGTAGGGTTAGGGTTAGGTTTGTGTTAGGGTTAGGATTAGGGTTATGGTTAGGGTTAGGTTTGTGTTAGGGTTAGGGTTAGGGTTAGGGTAAGGTTAGGGTTACCGTTATGGTTTGTTATGCGTTAGGGTTAGTGTTTGGGTTAGGGTTAGGGTTAGGGTTAGGTTTGAGTTAGGGTTAGGGTTAGGGTTAGGGATAGGGATAGGGCTAGGGTTTAGGGTTAGGGTTAGGGTTAAGGTTAGGTTTAGGGTTACGGTTAGGGATAGTTTTGCGTTAGGATTAGGGTTAAATTTAGTTTAAGGTTAGGGTTAGGTTTAGGGTTAGGTTTAGGGTTAGGTTTCCGTTAGGGTTATGGATACGGTTAGGGTTATGGTTAGGCATAGGGCCAGGGTTTATGGTTAGGGTTAGGGTTAGGGTTAGGTTTAGGGTTAGGCATAGGGTTAGGTTTAGTGTTAGGATTGCTTTAGGGTTAGGGTTATGGTTAGGGTTAGGGCCAGGGTTTAGGTTTATGGTTAGGGTTAGTGTTAGGGTTAGGTTTAGGTTTGCGTTAGGGTTAGGGTTTGGCTTAGGTTTAGGGTGAGGGTTAGGTGTAGGGTTAGGGTTAGGTTTGTGTTAGGGTTAGGGTTAGGGTTAGGGTTAAGGTTAGGATTACGGTTATGGATTGTTATGCGTTAGGGTTAGGGTTAAGGTTAGGGTTAGGGTTAGGTTTAGGGTTAGGTTTAGGTTTACGGTTAGGGTTAGGGTTAGGTTTAGGTTTAGGTTTGCGTTAGGGTTAGAATTCAGGTTATTTTAAGGTTAGGGTTAGCTTTAGGGTTAGGGTTAGGGTTAGGTTTCAGTTAGGGTTAGGGTTAGTGTTAGGGTTAGGGTTAGGTTAGGGTTAGGCTTAGGTTTGCGTTAGGGTTATAGTTACTGTTAGTTTTAAGGTTAGGTTTAGCTTTAGGGTTAGCGTTAGGGTTCGGTTTGCGTTAGGGTTAGGGTTACGGTTAGGGTTAGGGTTAGGGATAGGTTTGCGTTAGGGTTTCGGGTTAGGGTTAGGGTTAGGGTTAGGGTTAGTGTTAGGTTTGTGTTAGGGTTAGTGTTAGGATTAGGGTTAGCTATGCTTTAGGGTTAAGGTTATGGTTAGGGTTAGGTTTGCGTTAGGGTTAGTGTTAGGGTTAGGGTTAGGGTTAGGTTTGTGTTTGGGTTATGGTTAGGGTTATGGTTAGATTTTGGTTTGCATTAGGGTTACGGTTAGGGTTAAGGTTAGGGTTACGGTTAGGGTTAGCTATGCGTTAGGGTTAGGTTTACTGTTAGGTTAAGGTTTAGGGTTAGGTTTGCGTTAGGGTTTGGATTAGGGTTAGGGTTAGGGTTAGGATTAGGTTTGCGATACTGTTAGGGTTAGGGTTAGGGTTAGGTTTTGGGTTAGGTTTGCGTTAGGGTTAGGGTTAGAGTTAGGTTTAGCGTTAGGGTTAGGTTTGCGTTAGGGTTAGTGTTATGGATAGGGTTAGGGTTAGGTTTAAGGTTAGGTTTAGGTTTATGGTTAGGGTTAGGGTTAGGTTTGTATTAGGTTTATCGTTAGGGTTAGGGTTAGGGTTTAGTCTTAGGGTTAGGGTTAGGTTAGCGTTACGGTTAGGGTTAGGGATAGGGTTCGGGGTAGGTTTTCTTTAGCGTTAGGTTTAAGGTTAGGTTTAAGTTTAGGATTAGGTTTAGGGTTAGGGTTACGGTTCAGTTTGTATTAAGGTTCGGTTTAGGGTTAGTGTTAGGGTTAGGTTTAGTGTACGGGTTAGGGTTAAGGTTAGATTTAGAGTTAGGGATATGATTAGGTTTGCGTTAGGGTTAGGCTTAAGGTTAGTTCTAAGGTTAGGATTAGCTTAAGGGGTGGGTTAGGTGTAGGTTTGCGTTAGGGTTAGGGTTAGGTTTAGGGTTAGGGTAAGGGTTAGGGTTAGGGTTAGGTTTGAGTTAGGGTTAGGGTTAGGGTTAGGGTTAGGGCTGGGGTTTAGGGTTAGTGTTAGGGTTAGGGTTAGGGTTAGGTTTAGGGTTAGGGATAGTTTTGCGTTAGGGTTAGGATTAAGTTTAGTTTAAGGTTAGGGTTAGGTTTAGGGTTAGGGTTAGGGTTAGGTTAGCGTTAGGGTAGGGATTACGGTTAGGGTTAGTGTTAGGGATAGGGCCAGGGTTTATGGTTAGTGTTAGGGTTAGGGTTACGGCTAGGCATAGGTTTACGGTTAGTCTTAAGATTGCTTTAGGGTTAGGGTTATGGTTAGGGTTAGGGTTAGGTTTGCTTTAGGGTTAGGGTTAGGGTTAGGTTTATGTTTGCGTTAGGGTTAGGGTTAGGCTTAGGTTTAGGGTTAGGGTTAGGGTTAGGGTTAGGTTTGTGTTAGGGTTAGGGTTAGGGTTATGGTTATGGTTACGTTTGCGTTAGGGTTAGGGTTAGGGTTAGGGTTAATGTTATGGTTACGGTTAGGGTTACTTATGCTTTAGGGTTAGGGTTAGGGTTAGGGTTAGGGTTAGGTTTAGGGTTAGGGTTAGGTTTGCGGTTAGGGTTAGGTTTAGGGTTAGGGTTAGGTTTGCGTTAGGGTTAGGGTTAAGGTTATTCTTAAGGTTAGGGTTAGCTTTAGGGTTAGGGTTAGGGTTAGGTTTGCGTTAGGGTTAGGGTTAGGGTTAGGGTTAAGGTTAGGGTTAGGGTTAGGGTTAGGCTTAGGTTTGCGTTAGGGTTAGGGTGAAGGTTAGTTTTAAGGTTAGGGTTAGCTTTAGGGTTAGGGTTAGGGTTAGGTTTGCGTTAGGGTTAGGTTTACGGTTAAGGTTAGAGTTAGGGTTAGGTTTGCGTTAGGGTTTGGGTTAGTGTTATTGTTAGGGTTAGGGTTAGGTTTCCGTTAGGGTTAGGATTAGGTTTAGGGTTAGGGTACGGTTAGTGTTAGGTTTGTGTTAGTTTTAGGGTTAGGGTTAGGGTTAGGGTTAGCTATGCTTTAGGGTTAGGGTTATGGTTAGAGTTAGGTTTGCGTTAGGGTTAGGGTTAGGGTTAGGGTTAAGGTTAGGGTACGTGTTAGGTTAGTGTTAGTGTTAGGGTTATGGTTATGGTTAGGGTTAGGTTTGCGTTAGGGTTAGGGTTAGGGTTAGTTAAGGTTAGGCTTACGGTTAGGGAAAGCTATGCGTTAGGGTTAGGTTTAGGGTTAGGTTTAGGGTTATGGTTAGGTTTGCGTTAGGGTTAGTGTTAGGGTTATTGTTAGGGTTAGGATTAGGTTTGCGTTACTGTTAGTGTTAGGGTTAGTGTTAGGTTTTGGGTTAAGTTTGCGTTAGCGTTAGGGTTAGAGTTAGGGTTAGGGTTAGGTTTAGTTTGCGTTAGGGTTAGGGTTATGGTTAGGGTTAGGGTTAGGTTTGCGTTAGGGTTAGGGTTAGGGTTAGGGTTAGGGTTAGGGTTAGGGTTAAGGTTAGAGTTAGGTTTGTGTTAGGGTTAGTGTTAGGTTTAGGGTTAGAGTTAGGTTTGCGTTATGGTTAGGGTTAAGGTTAGTTTTAAGATTAGGGTGGGTTAGGGTTTGGGTTAGGGCTAGGGTTTAAGGTTTGCGTTAAGGTTAGGGATAGGTTTGCGTTAAGGTTATGGTTAAGTTTAGTTTTAAGGTTAGGGTTAGTTTAGCGTTAGGGTTAGGGTTAGGTTTGCGTTAGGGTTATGGTTACGGTTAGGGTTCGGATTAGGGATAGGGCAAGGGTTTGTGGTTACGGTTAGGGTTAGGGTTAGGATTAGCGTTAGGTTTTTATGGTTAGCGTTAAGTTCAGGGTTAGTTTGCGTTAAGGTTAGGTTTCGGGTTAGGTTTAGGTTTAGGGTTAGGCATAGGGTTAGGGTTAGAGTTAGGATTGCGTTAGGGTTAGGTTTAGGGTTAGGGTTAGGTTTGCGTTATGTTTAGGGTTAGGGTTAGGTTTAGGGTTAGATTTATGTTTGCGTTAGTGATAGTGTTAGGATTAGGTTTAGGATTAGGGTTAGGGTTAAGGTTAGGGTTAGGGTTAGGGTTAGGGTTAGTGTTAGCTTAGGGTTAGGTTTAGGGTTTAGGGTTAGTTTTAGGGTTAGGTTGGGCAGTGTTAGGTTTAGGTTTACAGTTAGGGTTAGGGTTAGGGTTAGGGATAGGGTTAGGGTAGGTTTAGGGTTAGGGTTAATGTTAGGGTTAGGGTTAGTTTAGGATTAGGGTTAAGGTTAGGTTTCGGGTTAGGGTTAGGATTATGGATAGGTTGATTTAGGGTTAGGGTTAGGGTTAGGGTTAGCGTTAGGGTTAGGGCTAGGGTTTAGGGTTAGGTTTAGGGTTAGGGCTAGGTTTAGGGTTAGGGTTAGGGTTAGGGTTGGGGTCAGGTTTGCATTAGGTTTAGGTTTAGAGTTAGGGTTAAGGTTAGGGTTAGGGTTAGGTTTTCGTTAGGGTTAGGTTTAAAGTTAGTTTTAAGGTTAGGGTTAGGGTTACGGTTAAGCTTGCGTTAGGTTAGGTTTAGGGTTAGTGTTAGGGTTAGGGTTCGGAGTTAGAGTTAAGGTAAGAGTTAGTGTTAGGGTTAGGATTAGGTATGCGTTAGGGTAAGGTTAATGTTAGTTTTAAGGATGGGGTTAGCTTCAGGGCTGGGTTAGGGGTATGTTTTGTTAGGGTTAGGTTTAGGTTTAGGGTTAGGGTTATGTTTGAGTAGGGTTAGGTTTAGGTTTAGGGTTAGGGTTAGGGTTAGGTTTTAGGTTTAGGGTTAGTGTTAGGTTTAGGTTTAGGGTTAGGGTTAGGGTTAGGTTTTAGGTTTAGGGTTAGGGTTAGGTTTGCGTTAGGGTTAGGGTTAGGGTTAGAGATAGATTTGCGTTACGGTTAGGGTTACGGTTAGGGTTAGGGTTAGGGATAGGGCTAGGGTTTAGGTTTATGGTTAGGGTTAGGGTTAGGTTTAGCGTTACGGTTTTATGGTTAGCATTAAGTTTAGGGTTAGGTTTGAGTTAAGGTTAGGGTTAGGGTTAGGGTTAGGCTTGAGTTAGGGTTAGGGTTAGATTTGTGTTAGGGTTAGGGTTAGGGTTAGGTTTGCGTTATGTTTAGTGTTATGGTTAGGGTTAGGTATGCGTTAGGGTTAGGGTTAGGTTTAAGTTTAGGGTTAGGATTGCGTTAGGGTTAGGGTTAGATTTAGTGTTAAGGTTAGGTTTTCATTAGCTTTTGGTTTAAGGTTATGTTTAAGGTTAGGATTAGGGTTAGGGTTAGGGTTACGGTTATGTTTGCGTTAAGGTTAGGTTTAGGGTTAGTGTTAGGGTTAGGGTTAGGGTAGGGGTTAGGTTTAAGGTTAGTTTTAAGTTTAGGGTTAGCTTTAGGGCTGGGTTAGGGGTAGGTTTGCGTTAGGGTTATGGTTATGGTTAGGGTTAGGGTTAGGTTTGAGTTAGGGTAAGGGTTAGGGTTAGGGTTAGGGTTAGGGTTAGGGTTAGGGTTAGGTCTAGGGTTAGGGTTAGGGGTAGGGTTAGGGTTAGGTTTGTGTTAGGGTTAGGATTAGGGTTATGGTTAGGGTTAGGTTTGTGTTAGGGTAGGGTTAGGGTTAGGGTAAGGTTAGGGTTACCGTTATGGTTTGTTATGCGTTAGGGTTAGTGTTTGGGTTAGGGTTAGGGTTAGGGTTAGGGTTAGGTTTGAGTTAGGGTTAGGGTTAGGGTTAGGGATAGGGATAGGGCTAGGGTTTAGGGTTAGGGTTAGGGTTAAGGTTAGGTTTAGGGTTACGGTTAGGGATAGTTTTGCGTTAGGATTAGGGTTAAGTTTAGTTTAAGGTTAGGGTTAGGTTTAGGGTTAGGTTTAGAGTTAGGTTTCCGTTAGGGTTATGGATACGGTTAGGGTTATGGTTAGGCATAGGGCCAGGGTTTATGGTTAGGGTTAGGGTTAGGGTTAGGTTTAGGGTTAGGCATAGGGTTAGGTTT
>NC_142501.1:95243787-95266287 GCF_057876585.1 Rhinolophus sinicus
GGTTTAGTTTTGCGTTAGGGTTAGGGTAAGTGTTAGGTTTAGGGTTAGGTTTAGGGTTAGGGCTGGGTTAGTGTTAGGGATATGTTGTGTTAGAGTTATCGTTACGGTTAGGGTTAGGGTTTAGTGTAAGGGTTAGGGTTAGTTTAGCGTTATGGTTAGGGAAAGGGTTAGGGTTATGTTTAGGATTTAGGGTTAGATTTGCGTTAGGTTTAGGGTTAGGGTTAGGGTTACGGTTAGGTTAGTGTTAGGGTTTGGGTTAGGGTTATGGTTAGGGTTAGGTTTGCGTTAGAGTTAAGGTTAGGGTTAGGGTTAGGTTTAGTTATGCGTTAGGGTTAGGTTTAGGGTTAGGGTTAGGGTTAGGTTTAGGGTTAGGTTTGCGTTAGTTTAGGGTTAGGTTTAGAGTTATTGTTAGGTTTGCGTTAGAGTTAAGGTTAGGGTTAGGGTTAGGTTTAGTGTTAGGTTTGCATTAGGGTTACGTTTAGGATTTGGGTTAGGGTTAAGATTAGGGTTAGGGTTAGGGTTAGGGTTAGGGTTTACGGTTAAAGTTAGGTTTAGTGTTAGCTTTAGGGTGACAGTTAGGGTTAGGCTTAGGGTTAGCTTGCGTTAGGGTTAGGTTAAGGTTAGGTTTGGGTTAGGGTTAGGTTTTGTTTTGCGTTAGGGTTAGGGTAAGTGTTAGGTTTAGGGTTAGGTTTAGGGTTAGGGCTGGGTTAGTGTTAGGGATATGTTGTGTTAGAGTATCGTTAGGGTTAGGGTTAGGGTTTAGTGTAAGGGTTAGGGTTAGTTTAGCGTTAGGATTAAGGATAGGGTTAGGGTTATGTTTAGGATTTAGGGTTATATTTGCGTTAGGTTTAGGGTTAGGTTTAGGGTTATTGTTAGGTTTGCCTTAGGGTTAGTGTTAGGTTTAGGGTTAGGGTTAGGTTTGCATTAGGGTTAGGGTTAAGGTTAGTTTAAGGTTAGGTTTGGGTTAGGGTTTGGGATAGGGCTAGGTTTTAGGGTTAGGGTTAGGGTTAGGGTTAGGTTTAGGGTTAGGTTTAGGTTTGCGTTAGGGTTAGGGTTACGGTTAGGGTTCGGGTTAGTGATAGGGCAAGGGTTTATGGTTATGGTTCAGTTTAGGGTTAGGGTTAGCGTTAGGTTTTTATGGTTAGCGTTAAATTTAGGGTTAGGTTTGCGTTAACGTTAGGTTTAGGGTTAAGGTTAAGTTTAGGTTTAGGCATAGTTTTAGGGTTAGGGTTAGAATTGCGTTAGGGTTAGGGTTAGTGTTAGGGTTAGAGTTAGATTTGCGTTATGATTAGGGTTAAGGTTTGTTTTATGGTTAGGGTGGGTTAGGGTTTGGGTTAGGGCTAGGGTTTAAGGTTAAGGTTAGGTTTAGGTTTAGGTTTAGGGTTATGGTTAGGGTTAGGGATAGGTTTGCGTTAAGGTTAGGGTTAAGTTTAGTTTTAAGGTTAGGGTTAATTTAGGGTTAGGGTTAGGGTTAGGTTTGCGTTAGGGTTATGGTTACGGTTAGGGTTCAGATTAGGGATAGGGCAAGCGTTTGTGGTTACGATGAGGGTTAGGGTTAGGATTAGCGTTAGGTTTTTATGGTTAGCGTTAAGTTTAGGGTTAGGATGCGTTAAGGTTAGGTTTCGGGTTAGGGTTAGGTGTAGGGTTAGTCATAGGGTTAGGGTTAGAGTTAGGATTGCGTTAGGGTTAGGGTTAGGGTTAGGGTTAGGTTTGCGTTAGGTTTAGGGTTAGGGTTAGGTTTAGGGTTAGATTTAGGTTTGCCTTAGTGTTAGGGTTAGGATTAGGTTTAGGTTTAGGGTTAGGGTTAAGGTTAGGGTTAGGTTTGCGTTAGGTTAGGGTTAGGGTTATGGTTAGGGTTAGGTTTGCGTTAGGGTTAGGGTTAGGGTTAGGGTTAATGTTAGGTTTCAGGTTAGCTTTAGGTTTAGGTTTAGGTTGAGTTAGGGTTAGGGTTAGGTTTAGGGTTAGGGTTAGGGCTAGGGTTCAGGGTTAGGGTTAGGTTTAGGTTTAGGGATAGGTTAGGCTTAGGTTTGCGTTAGGGTTAGGGCAACGGTTAGGGTTAGTGTTAGGGTTAGGGTTAGGGTAGGGTTAGGGTTAGGGTTAGGGTTAGAGTTCCGTTAGGGTGAGGGTTAAGTTTAGGTTTCGGGTTAGGGTTAGGATTAGGTTGAGGTAGGGTTAGGGTTAGGGTTATGGTTAGGGCTAGGATTTATGGTTAGGTTTAGGGTTAGGGTTAGGTTTGCGTTAGTGTTAAGGTTAGGGTTAGGGTTAGGTTAGAGTTAGGTTTAGAGTTTAGGGTTAGGGTTAGGTTTAGGGATAGGTTAGGGTAGGGTTAGGTTTAGGGTTAGGGTTTAGGGTTAGGGTGAGCTTTAGGGTTAGGGTTATGGGTAGGATTAGGGTTAGGGTTAGGGTTATGGTAAGGGTTAGGTTAGAGTTAGGTAGAAGGTTACGTTTCAGGTTAGGTTTAGGGTAGGTTTAGGGTTAGTTTTGCGTTAGGGTTAGGGTTAGGGTTAGGTTTAGGGTTAGGGTTAGGTTTGCGTTAGGATTAGGGTTAGGGTTAGGGTTTGGTTTAAGGTTAGGTTTAGGGTTAGAGTTAGGGTTAGGGTAAGGGTTTGGTTTGCGTAAGGGTTAGTGTTAGGGTTAGGGTTAGTGTTAGGGTTAGCTTTAGGGTTAAGTTTGCATTAGGGTTAGGGTTAGGGTTAGGGTAAGTTTTAGGCTTAGGTCAGGCTTAGGTTTATGGTTAGTGTTAAGTTAGGGTTAGGTTTAGGGTTTAGGGTTCGGGTAAGGTTTAGGGTTATGTTAGGGTAGGGTTAGGTTTATGGTTTAGGGTTAGGGTTAGGTTTGCATTAGGGTTAGGGTTAGGATTAGGGTTACATTTGCGTTAGGGTTTGGGTTACGGTTAGGTATGCGTTAGGGTTACGGTTAGGGTTATGGTTTAGGGTTAGGGTTGGAGTTATAGTTAGGGTTAGGGTTATGGTCAGGGTTATGGTTATGGTTAGTGTTAGTGTTAGGGTTAGGGTTTAGGGTTAGGGTTAGTGTTAGGGTTAGGGTTTAGGGATAAGGTGAGGTTTAGTGTTAGGGTTAGGGGTAGGATTAGGGTTAGGGTTAGGGTTAGGGTAATGTTTAGGTTAGGGTTATTGTTAGGGTTAGGGTTTGGTTTGCGTTAGGGTTACGGTTAGGGTTAGGTTTAGGGTTAGGGTTAGGGTTTGGGTTAGGGTTAGGTTTACGATTAGGGTAGGGTTAGGGTTAGGGTTTATGGTTAGGGTTAGGGTTAGTGTTAGGGTTAGGGTTAGGTTTGCGTTAGGATTAGGGTTAGGGTTAGGGTTAGTTTTGCATTAGGGTTATCAGGGTTAGGGTTAGGTTTAATGTTTAGGGTTAGGGTTAGGGTTAGGTTAGCGTTAGCGTTAGGGTTAGGGTTAAGGTTAGGTTTGCGTTACGGTTAGGGTTACGTTTAGGTTTAGGTTTAGGGTTAGGGATAGGGTTAGGTTAGCGTTAGGGTTAGTGTTAGGGTTAGGGTTAGGTTTGCGTTAGGGTTAGGGTAGGGTTAGGTTTAGGGTTAGGGTAAGGATAGGGTTAGGTTTGCGTTAGGGTTAGGGTTAGTGATAGTTTTAGGTTTGCGTTAGGGTTAGGGTTAGTGTTAGGTTTAGGTTTGTGTTAGGGTTAGGGTTACGTTTAGGGATAGGGTTAGGTTTGCGTTAGGGTTAGTGTAAGGATAGGTTTGCGTTAGGGTTAGGGTTAGGTTTAGGGTTAGGTTTGTGTTAAGGTTAGGGTTAGGGTTATGGTTAGGGTTAGGTTTAAGTTTAGCTACACGTTAGGGTTAGGGTTAGGGTTAGGGTTAGGGTTAGTTTTGCGTTAGTGTTAGGGTTAGGATTAGGGTTAGTGTTAGGTTTGTTTAGGGTTACGGTTAGGGGTAGGGTTAGTTTTGCGTTAGTGTTAGGGTTAGGATTAGGGTTAGTGTTAGGTTTGTTTAGGTTTAGGGTTAGGGTTAGGGTAAGAGTTAGGCTTAGGTCAGGGTTAGGTTTATGGTTAATATTAGTTTAGGGTTAAGTTTAGGGTTTAGGGTTAGGGTTAAGTTTAGGGTTAGGTTAGGGTAGGGTTAGGTTTAGGGTTTAGGGTTAGGGTTAGGTTTAGGGGTAGGGTTAGGGTTAGTATTAGAGTAGGGTTAGGGTTAGGGTTAGGGTTAGGTTTAGGTTAGGGTGTGGGTTAAGGTTAGGTTTCGGTTTAGGGTTAGGTTTAGGGTTAGTTTGAGGTAGGGTTAGGGTTAAGGTTAGGGTTAGGGTTAGGTCTATGGTTTAGGGTTAAGGTTAGTGTTAGGGTTAGGGTTAGGGTTAGGTTTGCGTTAGGGATAGGTTTAGGGTTAGGGTTAGGGTTATGGTTAAGTTTAGGTTTGCGTTAGGGTTAGGGTTAGGATTATGGTTCGGTTTGCGTTACGGTTTGAGTTAGGGTTAGGTTAGGGTTAGGTTTGGAGTATAGGGTTAGGGTTAGGTTTTGGGATATGTTAGGGTAGGGTTAGAGTTAGGGTTAGGGTTTAGGGTTAGGGTGAGGTTTAGTGTTAGGTTTAGGGGTAGGATTAGTGTTAGGGTTAGGGTTAGGGTAAGGGTTAGTTTAGGGTTAGGGTTAAGGTTACATTTCGGGTTAGGGTTAGGGTTTGAATTAGGGTTATGTTTAGGTTAGCGTTAGGGTTAGGGTTAGGGTTAGGGTTTAGGGTTAAAGCTAGGTTTAGGGTTAGTGTTAGGGTTACGGTTTAGGGTTAGGGTTAGTGTTAGCTTGCGTTAGGGTTAGGGTTAAGGTTAGGTTTAAGGTTAGGGTTATACTTAGGGTTAGGGTTAGGGTTTAGTGTTAGGGTTAGGGTTAGGTTTGCGTTAGGGTTAGGGTTAGGGTTAGGTTTAAGGTTAGGGTTATACTTAGGGTTAGGGTTAGGGTTTAGTGTTAGGGTTAGGGTTAGGTTAGCGTTAGGGTTAGGCATAGGGTTAGGGTTAGGGTTAGGTTTTAGGGTTAGATTTGCGTTAGGTTTAGGGTTAGGGTTAGGGTTAGTGTTAGGTTTGCGTTAGGGTTAGTGTTAGGTTTAGGGTTAGAGTTAGGTTTGCGTTATGTTTAGGGTTAAGGTTAATTTTTAAGGTTAGGGTGGGTTAGGGTTTGGGTTAGGGCTAGGGTTTAAGGTTAAGTTAAGGGTTAGGTTTAGGTTTAGGGTTAGGGTTAGACTTAGGGATAGGCTTGCGTTAAGGTTAGGGTTAAGTTTAGTTTTACGGTTAGGGTTTGGTTTAGGGTTTGAGTTAGGGTTAGGTTTGTGTTAGGGTGACGGTTACGGTTATGGTTCGGATTAGGTATAGGGCAATGTTTTGTGGTTACGATTAGGGTTTGGGTAAGGATTAGCATTAGGTTTTTATGGTTAGCGTTAAGTTTAGGGTTAGGTTTGCGTTAAGGATATGTTAGGGTTAGGGTTAGGTTTAGGGTTAGGCATAGGGTTAGGGTTAGAGTTAGGATTGCGTTAGGGTTAGGGTTAGGGTTAGGGTTAGCTTTGCGTTAGGTTTATGGTTAGAGTTAGGGTTAGGGTCAGGTTTAGGTTTGCGTTAGGGTAGGGTTAGGATTAGGTTTAGGGTTAGGGTTAGGGTTAAGGTTAGGGTTAGGTTTGTGTTAGGGTTAGGATTAGGGTTATGGTTTCGGTTAGGTATGCGTTACGGATAGGGTTAGTGTTAGGGTTAGGGTTAGGTTTGCGTTAGGCTTAGGGTTAGGGTTATGGTTAGGTTTGGGTTAGGGTTAGGGTTAGGATTAGGTTTGCGTTAGGGTTAGGGTTATGTTTAGGGTTAGGGTTAGGTTTGCATTAGGCTTAGGGTTAGGGTTATGGTTAGGTTTAGGGTTAGGTTTGCGTTAGGGTTAGGGTTATGTTTACCATTAGTGTTAGGGTTAGGATTAGGTTTGCGTGAGGCTTAGTGTTAGGGTTAGGTTTAGGGTTAGGGTTAGGTAAGAGTTAGGCTTAGGTTAGGGTTAGGGTTAGGGTTAGTGTTTGGTTAGGGTAGGGTTTGGTTTAGGGTTTAGGGTTAGGGTTAGGGTTAGGGTTAGATTTAGGGTTAGGGTTAGGGTAAGGGTTTAGGGTTAGTGTTAGGTTTAGGTTTAGGGTTAGGGTTAGTTTTAGGTTTGCCTTAGGGTTAGGGTTAGGGTTAGGGTTAGGTTTTGGGTAGGGTTAGGGTTAGGGTTAGGGTTATGTTTACGGTTAGGTTAGGGTGAGGGATAAGGTTAGGTTTTGGTTAGGGTTAGGGTTAGGATTAGGTTGAGGTAGGATTAGGGTTAGGTTTAGGGTTATGGTTAGGGCTAGGAATTAGGGTTAGGGTTAGGGTTAGGTTTGCGTTAGTGTTAGGGTTAGGATTCGGGTTAGGTTAGAGTTAGGTTTAGAGTTTAGGGTTAGGGTTAGGTTTAGGGTTAGGGTGAGCTTTAGGGTTAGGATTAGGGGTAGGATTAGGGTTAGGGTTAGGGTTATGTTAAGGGTTAGGTTAGGGTTAGGGTTAAGGTTACGTTTCGGATTAGGGTTAGGGGTTGGGTTAGGGTTAGGTTTAGATTAGCGTTAGGGTTAGGGTTAAGGTTAGTGTTAGGGTTAGGGTTAGGGTTTACGGTTAAAGTTAGGTTTAGTGTTAGCGTTAGGGTTAAGGTTAGGGTTAGGCTTAGGTTTGCTTGCGATAGGGTTATGTTTAAGGTTAGGGTTGGGTTAAAGTTATGGTTAGGTTTGCGTTAGGGTTAGAGTAAGGGTGAGGTTTAGGGTTAGATATGGTTTAGTGTTAGGGTTAGGTTGTGTTAGGGTTATCGTTAGGGATAGGGTTAGGGTTTAGTGTAAGGGTTAGGGTTAGTTTAGCGTTAGGGTTAGGGATAAGGTTAGGGTTAGGATTTAGGGTTAGATTTGCGTTAGGTTTAGGGTTACGGTTAGGGTTAGTGTTAGGTTTGCCTTAGGGGTAGTGTTAGCTTTAGGATTAGGGTTAGGTTTGCGTTAGGGTTAGGGTTAAGGTTAGTTTTAAGGTTAGGGTTGGGTTAGGTGTTGGTTTAGGGCTAGGGTTTAGGGTTAGGGTTAGGGTTAGGTTTAGGGTTAGGGTTAGGTTTAGTTTTGCGTTAGGGTTAGGGTTACGGTTAGGGTTCGGGTTAGTGATAGGGCAAGGGTGTATGGCTAGTGTTAAGTTTGGGTTTAGGGTTAGCGTTAAGTTTTTATGGTTCGCGTTAAATTTAGGGTTAGGTTTGCGTTAACGTTAGGTTTAGGGTTTTGGTTAGGTTTAGGGTTAGGCATAGGGTTATGGTTAGGTTTAGAATTGCGTTAGGGTTAGTGTTAGTGTTAAGGTTAGAATTAGGTTTGCGTTAGGGTTAGGGTTAGGGTTATGGTTAGGTTTAAGTTTGCATTACTGTTAGGGTTAGGATTAGGTTTAGGGTTAGGGTTAGGGTTAGGATTACGGTTAGAGTTAGGTTTGTGTTAGGGTTAGTGTTAGGTTTAGGGTTAGAGTTAGGTTTGCGTTATGGTTAGGGTTAAGGTTAGTTTTAAGATTAGGGTGGGTTAGGGTTTGGGTTAGGGCTAGGGTTTAAGGTTTGCGTTAGGGTTAGGGATAGGTTTGCGTTAAGGTTATGGTTAAGTTTAGTTTTAAGGTTAGGGTTAGTTTAGCGTTAGGGTTAGGGTTAGGTTTGCGTTAGGGTTATGGTTACGGTTAGGGTTCGGATTAGGGATAGGGCAAGGGTTTGTGGTTACGGTTAGGGTTAGGGTTAGGATTAGCGTTAGGTTTTTATGGTTAGCGTTAAGTTCAGGGTTAGTTTGCGTTAAGGTTAGGTTTCGGGTTAGGTTTAGGTTTAGGGTTAGGCATAGGGTTAGGGTTAGAGTTAGGATTGCGTTAGGGTTAGGTTTAGGGTTAGGGTTAGGTTTGCGTTATGTTTAGGGTTAGGGTAGGTTTAGGGTTAGATTTATGTTTGCGTTAGTGATAGGGTGTAGGATTAGGTTTAGGATTAGGGTTAGGGTTAAGGTTAGGGTTAGGGTTAGGGTTAGGGTTAGTGTTAGCTTAGGGTTAGGTTTAGGGTTTAGGGTTAGTTTTAGGGTTAGGTTGGGCAGTGTTAGGTTTAGGTTTACAGTTAGGGTTAGGGTTAGGGTTAGGTATAGGGTTAGGGTAGGGTTAGGGTTAGGGTTAATGTTAGGGTTAGGGTTAGTTTAGGATTAGGGTTAAGGTTAGGTTTCGGGTTAGGGTTAGGATTATGGATAGGTTGATTTAGGGTTAGGGTTAGGGTTAGGGTTAGCGTTAGGGTTAGGGCTAGGGTTTAGGGTTAGGGTTATGGTTAGGGTTAGGGTTAGGGTTAGGGTTAGGGTTAGGGCTAGGGTTTAGGGTTAGGGTTAGGGTTAGGGCTAGGTTTAGGGTTAGGGTTAGGGTTAGGGTTGGGGTCAGGTTTGCATTAGTTTTAGGTTTAGAGTTAGGGTTAAGGTTAGGGTTAGGGTTAGGTTTTCGTTAGGGTTAGGTTTAAAGTTAGTTTTAAGGTTAGGGTTAGGGTTACGGTTAAGCTTGCGTTAGGTTAGGTTTAGGGTTAGTGTTAGGGTTAGGGTTCGGAGTTAGAGTTAAGGTAAGAGTTAGTGTTAGGGTTAGGATTAGGTATGCGTTAGGGTAAGGTTAATGTTAGTTTTAAGGATGGGGTTAGCTTCAGGGCTGGGTTAGGGGTATGTTTTGTTAGGGTTAGGTTTAGGTTTAGGGTTAGGGTTATGTTTGAGTAGGGTTAGGTTTAGGTTTAGGGTTAGGGTTAGGGTTAGGTTTTAGGTTTAGGGTTAGTGTTAGGTTTAGGTTTAGGGTTAGGGTTAGGGTTAGGTTTTAGGTTTAGGGTTAGGGTTAGGTTTGCGTTAGGGTTAGGGTTAGGGTTAGAGATAGATTTGCGTTACGGTTAGGGTTACGGTTAGGGTTAGGGTTAGGGATAGGGCTAGGGTTTAGGTTTATGGTTAGGGTTAGGGTTAGGTTTAGCGTTACGGTTTTATGGTTAGCATTAAGTTTAGGGTTAGGTTTGAGTTAAGGTTAGGGTTAGGGTTAGGGTTAGGCTTGAGTTAGGGTTAGGGTTAGATTTGTGTTAGGGTTAGGGTTAGGGTTAGGTTTGCGTTATGTTTAGTGTTATGGTTAGGGTTAGTTATGCGTTAGGGTTAGGGTTAGGTTTAAGTTTAGGGTTAGGATTGCGTTAGGGTTAGGGTTAGATTTAGTGTTAAGGTTAGGTTTTCATTAGCTTTTGGTTTAAGGTTAGGTTTAAGGTTAGGATTAGGGTTAGGGTTAGGGTTACGGTTATGTTTGCGTTAAGGTTAGGTTTAGGGTTAGTGTTAGGGTTAGCGTTAGGGTAGGGGTTAGGTTTAAGGTTAGTTTTAAGTTTAGGGTTAGCTTTAGGGCTGGGTTAGGGGTAGGTTTGCGTTAGGGTTATGGTTATGGTTAGGGTTAGGGTTAGGTTTGAGTTAGGGTAAGGGTTAGGGTTAGGGTTAGGGTTAGGGTTAGGGTTAGGTCTAGGGTTAGGGTTAGGGGTAGGGTTAGGGTTAGGTTTGTGTTAGGGTTAGGATTAGGGTTATGGTTAGGGTTAGGTTTGTGTTAGGGTTAGGGTTAGGGTTAGGGTAAGGTTAGGGTTACCGTTATGGTTTGTTATGCGTTAGGGTTAGTGTTTGGGTTAGGGTTAGGGTTAGGGTTAGGTTTGAGTTAGGGTTAGGGTTAGGGTTAGGGATAGGGATAGGGCTAGGGTTTAGGGTTAGGGTTAGGGTTAAGGTTAGGTTTAGGGTTACGGTTAGGGATAGTTTTGCGTTAGGATTAGGGTTAAATTTAGTTTAAGGTTAGGGTTAGGTTTAGGGTTAGGTTTAGGGTTAGGTTTCCGTTAGGGTTATGGATACGGTTAGGGTTATGGTTAGGCATAGGGCCAGGGTTTATGGTTAGGGTTAGGGTTAGGGTTAGGTTTAGGGTTAGGCATAGGGTTAGGTTTAGTGTTAGGATTGCTTTAGGGTTAGGGTTATGGTTAGGGTTAGGGCCAGGGTTTAGGTTTATGGTTAGGGTTAGTGTTAGGGTTAGGTTTAGGTTTGCGTTAGGGTTAGGGTTTGGCTTAGGTTTAGGGTGAGGGTTAGGTGTAGGGTTAGGGTTAGGTTTGTGTTAGGGTTAGGGTTAGGGTTAGGGTTAAGGTTAGGATTACGGTTATGGATTGTTATGCGTTAGGGTTAGGGTTAAGGTTAGGGTTAGGGTTAGGTTTAGGGTTAGGTTTAGGTTTACGGTTAGGGTTAGGGTTAGGTTTAGGTTTAGGTTTGCGTTAGGGTTAGAATTCAGGTTATTTTAAGGTTAGGGTTAGCTTTAGGGTTAGGGTTAGGGTTAGGTTTCAGTTAGGGTTAGGGTTAGTGTTAGGGTTAGGGTTAGGTTAGGGTTAGGCTTAGGTTTGCGTTAGGGTTATAGTTACTGTTAGTTTTAAGGTTAGGTTTAGCTTTAGGGTTAGCGTTAGGGTTCGGTTTGCGTTAGGGTTAGGGTTACGGTTAGGGTTAGGGTTAGGGATAGGTTTGCGTTAGGGTTTCGGGTTAGGGTTAGGGTTAGGGTTAGGGTTAGTGTTAGGTTTGTGTTAGGGTTAGTGTTAGGATTAGGGTTAGCTATGCTTTAGGGTTAAGGTTATGGTTAGGGTTAGGTTTGCGTTAGGGTTAGTGTTAGGGTTAGGGTTAGGGTTAGGTTTGTGTTTGGGTTATGGTTAGGGTTATGGTTAGATTTTGGTTTGCATTAGGGTTACGGTTAGGGTTAAGGTTAGGGTTACGGTTAGGGTTAGCTATGCGTTAGGGTTAGGTTTACTGTTAGGTTAAGGTTTAGGGTTAGGTTTGCGTTAGGGTTTGGATTAGGGTTAGGGTTAGGGTTAGGATTAGGTTTGCGATACTGTTAGGGTTAGGGTTAGGGTTAGGTTTTGGGTTAGGTTTGCGTTAGGGTTAGGGTTAGAGTTAGGTTTAGCGTTAGGGTTAGGTTTGCGTTAGGGTTAGTGTTATGGATAGGGTTAGGGTTAGGTTTAAGGTTAGGTTTAGGTTTATGGTTAGGGTTAGGGTTAGGTTTGTATTAGGTTTATCGTTAGGGTTAGGGTTAGGGTTTAGTCTTAGGGTTAGGGTTAGGTTAGCGTTACGGTTAGGGTTAGGGATAGGGTTCGGGGTAGGTTTTCTTTAGCGTTAGGTTTAAGGTTAGGTTTAAGTTTAGGATTAGGTTTAGGGTTAGGGTTACGGTTCAGTTTGTATTAAGGTTCGGTTTAGGGTTAGTGTTAGGGTTAGGTTTAGTGTACGGGTTAGGGTTAAGGTTAGATTTAGAGTTAGGGATATGATTAGGTTTGCGTTAGGGTTAGGCTTAAGGTTAGTTCTAAGGTTAGGATTAGCTTAAGGGGTGGGTTAGGTGTAGGTTTGCGTTAGGGTTAGGGTTAGGTTTAGGGTTAGGGTAAGGGTTAGGGTTAGGGTTAGGTTTGAGTTAGGGTTAGGGTTAGGGTTAGGGTTAGGGCTGGGGTTTAGGGTTAGTGTTAGGGTTAGGGTTAGGGTTAGGTTTAGGGTTAGGGATAGTTTTGCGTTAGGGTTAGGATTAAGTTTAGTTTAAGGTTAGGGTTAGGTTTAGGGTTAGGGTTAGGGTTAGGTTAGCGTTAGGGTAGGGATTACGGTTAGGGTTAGTGTTAGGGATAGGGCCAGGGTTTATGGTTAGTGTTAGGGTTAGGGTTACGGCTAGGCATAGGTTTACGGTTAGTCTTAAGATTGCTTTAGGGTTAGGGTTATGGTTAGGGTTAGGGTTAGGTTTGCTTTAGGGTTAGGGTTAGGGTTAGGTTTATGTTTGCGTTAGGGTTAGGGTTAGGCTTAGGTTTAGGGTTAGGGTTAGGGTTAGGGTTAGGTTTGTGTTAGGGTTAGGGTTAGGGTTATGGTTATGGTTACGTTTGCGTTAGGGTTAGGGTTAGGGTTAGGGTTAATGTTATGGTTACGGTTAGGGTTACTTATGCTTTAGGGTTAGGGTTAGGGTTAGGGTTAGGGTTAGGTTTAGGGTTAGGGTTAGGTTTGCGGTTAGGGTTAGGTTTAGGGTTAGGGTTAGGTTTGCGTTAGGGTTAGGGTTAAGGTTATTCTTAAGGTTAGGGTTAGCTTTAGGGTTAGGGTTAGGGTTAGGTTTGCGTTAGGGTTAGGGTTAGGGTTAGGGTTAAGGTTAGGGTTAGGGTTAGGGTTAGGCTTAGGTTTGCGTTAGGGTTAGGGTGAAGGTTAGTTTTAAGGTTAGGGTTAGCTTTAGGGTTAGGGTTAGGGTTAGGTTTGCGTTAGGGTTAGGTTTACGGTTAAGGTTAGAGTTAGGGTTAGGTTTGCGTTAGGGTTTGGGTTAGTGTTATTGTTAGGGTTAGGGTTAGGTTTCCGTTAGGGTTAGGATTAGGTTTAGGGTTAGGGTACGGTTAGTGTTAGGTTTGTGTTAGTTTTAGGGTTAGGGTTAGGGTTAGGGTTAGCTATGCTTTAGGGTTAGGGTTATGGTTAGAGTTAGGTTTGCGTTAGGGTTAGGGTTAGGGTTAGGGTTAAGGTTAGGGTACGTGTTAGGTTAGTGTTAGTGTTAGGGTTATGGTTATGGTTAGGGTTAGGTTTGCGTTAGGGTTAGGGTTAGGGTTAGTTAAGGTTAGGCTTACGGTTAGGGAAAGCTATGCGTTAGGGTTAGGTTTAGGGTTAGGTTTAGGGTTATGGTTAGGTTTGCGTTAGGGTTAGTGTTAGGGTTATTGTTAGGGTTAGGATTAGGTTTGCGTTACTGTTAGTGTTAGGGTTAGTGTTAGGTTTTGGGTTAAGTTTGCGTTAGCGTTAGGGTTAGAGTTAGGGTTAGGGTTAGGTTTAGTTTGCGTTAGGGTTAGGGTTATGGTTAGGGTTAGGGTTAGGTTTGCGTTAGGGTTAGGGTTAGGGTTAGGGTTAGGGTTAGGGTTAGGGTTAAGGTTAGAGTTAGGTTTGTGTTAGGGTTAGTGTTAGGTTTAGGGTTAGAGTTAGGTTTGCGTTATGGTTAGGGTTAAGGTTAGTTTTAAGATTAGGGTGGGTTAGGGTTTGGGTTAGGGCTAGGGTTTAAGGTTTGCGTTAAGGTTAGGGATAGGTTTGCGTTAAGGTTATGGTTAAGTTTAGTTTTAAGGTTAGGGTTAGTTTAGCGTTAGGGTTAGGGTTAGGTTTGCGTTAGGGTTATGGTTACGGTTAGGGTTCGGATTAGGGATAGGGCAAGGGTTTGTGGTTACGGTTAGGGTTAGGGTTAGGATTAGCGTTAGGTTTTTATGGTTAGCGTTAAGTTCAGGGTTAGTTTGCGTTAAGGTTAGGTTTCGGGTTAGGTTTAGGTTTAGGGTTAGGCATAGGGTTAGGGTTAGAGTTAGGATTGCGTTAGGGTTAGGTTTAGGGTTAGGGTTAGGTTTGCGTTATGTTTAGGGTTAGGGTTAGGTTTAGGGTTAGATTTATGTTTGCGTTAGTGATAGTGTTAGGATTAGGTTTAGGATTAGGGTTAGGGTTAAGGTTAGGGTTAGGGTTAGGGTTAGGGTTAGTGTTAGCTTAGGGTTAGGTTTAGGGTTTAGGGTTAGTTTTAGGGTTAGGTTGGGCAGTGTTAGGTTTAGGTTTACAGTTAGGGTTAGGGTTAGGGTTAGGGATAGGGTTAGGGTAGGTTTAGGGTTAGGGTTAATGTTAGGGTTAGGGTTAGTTTAGGATTAGGGTTAAGGTTAGGTTTCGGGTTAGGGTTAGGATTATGGATAGGTTGATTTAGGGTTAGGGTTAGGGTTAGGGTTAGCGTTAGGGTTAGGGCTAGGGTTTAGGGTTAGGTTTAGGGTTAGGGCTAGGTTTAGGGTTAGGGTTAGGGTTAGGGTTGGGGTCAGGTTTGCATTAGGTTTAGGTTTAGAGTTAGGGTTAAGGTTAGGGTTAGGGTTAGGTTTTCGTTAGGGTTAGGTTTAAAGTTAGTTTTAAGGTTAGGGTTAGGGTTACGGTTAAGCTTGCGTTAGGTTAGGTTTAGGGTTAGTGTTAGGGTTAGGGTTCGGAGTTAGAGTTAAGGTAAGAGTTAGTGTTAGGGTTAGGATTAGGTATGCGTTAGGGTAAGGTTAATGTTAGTTTTAAGGATGGGGTTAGCTTCAGGGCTGGGTTAGGGGTATGTTTTGTTAGGGTTAGGTTTAGGTTTAGGGTTAGGGTTATGTTTGAGTAGGGTTAGGTTTAGGTTTAGGGTTAGGGTTAGGGTTAGGTTTTAGGTTTAGGGTTAGTGTTAGGTTTAGGTTTAGGGTTAGGGTTAGGGTTAGGTTTTAGGTTTAGGGTTAGGGTTAGGTTTGCGTTAGGGTTAGGGTTAGGGTTAGAGATAGATTTGCGTTACGGTTAGGGTTACGGTTAGGGTTAGGGTTAGGGATAGGGCTAGGGTTTAGGTTTATGGTTAGGGTTAGGGTTAGGTTTAGCGTTACGGTTTTATGGTTAGCATTAAGTTTAGGGTTAGGTTTGAGTTAAGGTTAGGGTTAGGGTTAGGGTTAGGCTTGAGTTAGGGTTAGGGTTAGATTTGTGTTAGGGTTAGGGTTAGGGTTAGGTTTGCGTTATGTTTAGTGTTATGGTTAGGGTTAGGTATGCGTTAGGGTTAGGGTTAGGTTTAAGTTTAGGGTTAGGATTGCGTTAGGGTTAGGGTTAGATTTAGTGTTAAGGTTAGGTTTTCATTAGCTTTTGGTTTAAGGTTATGTTTAAGGTTAGGATTAGGGTTAGGGTTAGGGTTACGGTTATGTTTGCGTTAAGGTTAGGTTTAGGGTTAGTGTTAGGGTTAGGGTTAGGGTAGGGGTTAGGTTTAAGGTTAGTTTTAAGTTTAGGGTTAGCTTTAGGGCTGGGTTAGGGGTAGGTTTGCGTTAGGGTTATGGTTATGGTTAGGGTTAGGGTTAGGTTTGAGTTAGGGTAAGGGTTAGGGTTAGGGTTAGGGTTAGGGTTAGGGTTAGGGTTAGGTCTAGGGTTAGGGTTAGGGGTAGGGTTAGGGTTAGGTTTGTGTTAGGGTTAGGATTAGGGTTATGGTTAGGGTTAGGTTTGTGTTAGGGTAGGGTTAGGGTTAGGGTAAGGTTAGGGTTACCGTTATGGTTTGTTATGCGTTAGGGTTAGTGTTTGGGTTAGGGTTAGGGTTAGGGTTAGGGTTAGGTTTGAGTTAGGGTTAGGGTTAGGGTTAGGGATAGGGATAGGGCTAGGGTTTAGGGTTAGGGTTAGGGTTAAGGTTAGGTTTAGGGTTACGGTTAGGGATAGTTTTGCGTTAGGATTAGGGTTAAGTTTAGTTTAAGGTTAGGGTTAGGTTTAGGGTTAGGTTTAGAGTTAGGTTTCCGTTAGGGTTATGGATACGGTTAGGGTTATGGTTAGGCATAGGGCCAGGGTTTATGGTTAGGGTTAGGGTTAGGGTTAGGTTTAGGGTTAGGCATAGGGTTAGGTTTAGTGTTAGGATTGCTTTAGGGTTAGGGTTATGGTTAGGGTTAGGGCCAGGGTTTAGGTTTATGGTTAGGGTTAGTGTTAGGGTTAGGTTTAGGTTTGCGTTAGGGTTAGGGTTCGGCTTAGGTTTAGGGTGAGGGTTAGGTGTAGGGTTAGGGTTAGGTTTGTGTTAGGGTTAGGGTTAGGGGTATGGTTTGGGTTAGGTTTGTGTTAGGGTTAGGGTTAGGGTTAGGGTTAAGGTTAGGATTACGGTTATGGATTGTTATGCGTTAGGGTTAGGGTTAAGGTTAGGGTTAGGGTTAGGTTTAGGGTTAGGTTTAGGTTTACGGTTAGGGTTAGGGTTAGGTTTAGGGTTAGGTTTGCGTTAGGGTTAGAATTCAGGTTATTTTAAGGTTAGGGTTAGCTTTAGGGTTAGGGTTAGGGTTAGGTTTCAGTTAGGGTTAGGGTTAGTGTTAGGGTTAGGGTTAGGTTAGGGTTAGGCTTAGGTTTGCGTTAGGGTTATAGTTACTGTTAGTTTTAAGGTTAGGTTTAGCTTTAGGGTTAGCGTTAGGGTTCGGTTTGCGTTAGGGTTAGGGTTACGGTTAGGGTTAGGGTTAGGGATAGGTTTGCGTTAGGGTTCGGGTTCGGGTTAGGGTTAGGGTTAGGGTTAGTGTTAGGTTTGTGTTAGGGTTAGTGTTAGGATTAGGGTTAGCTATGCTTTAGGGTTAAGGTTATGGTTAGGGTTAGGTTTGCCTTAGGGTTAGGGTTAGGGTTAGGGTTAGGGTTAGGTTTGTGTTAGGGTTATGGTTAGGGTTATGGTTAGATTTTGGTTTGCGTTAGGGTTATGGTTCGGGTTAAGGTTAGGGTTACGGTTAGGGTTAGCTATGCGTTAGGGTTAGGTTAACTGTTAGGTTTAGGTTTAGGGTTAGTTTTGCGTTAGGGTTTGGATTAGGGTTAGGGTTAGGATTAGGTTTGCGATAATCTTAGGGTTAGGGTTAGGGTTAGGTTTTGGGTTAGGTTTGCCTTAGGGTTAGGGTTAGAGTTAGGTTTAGCGTTAGGGTTAGGTTTGCGTTAGGGTTAGGGTTATGGATAGGGTTAGGGTTAGGTTTAGGGTTAGGTTTAGGGTTATGGTTAGGGTTAGGGTTAGGTTTGTATTAGGTTTATCGTTAGGGTTAGGGTTAGGGTTTAGTCTTAGGGTTAGGGTTAAGTTAGCGTTACGGTTAGGGTTAGGGATAGGGTTCGGGGTAGGTTTTCGTTAGCGTTAGGTTTAAGGTTAGGTTTAAGTTTAGGATTAGGTTTAGAGTTAGGGTTACGGTTCAGTTTGTATTAAGGTTCGGTTTAGGGTTAGTGTTAGGGTTAGGTTTAGGGTACGGGATAGGGTTAAGGTTAGAGTTAGAGTTAGGGATATGATTAGGTTTCCGTTAGGGTTAGGTTTAAGGTTAGTTCTAAGGTTAGGATTAGCTTAAGGGGTGGGTTAGGTGTAGGTTTGCGTTAGGGTTAGGGTTAGGTTTAGGGTTAGGGTAAGGGTTAGGGTTAGGGTTAGGTTTGAGTTAGGGTTAGGGTTAGGGTTAGGGTTAGGGCTGGGGTTTAGGGTTAGTGTTAGGGTTAGGGTTAGTGTTAGGTTTAGGGTTAGGGATAGTTTTGCGTTAGGGTTAGGATTAAGTTTAGTTTAAGGTTAGGGTTAGGTTTAGGGTTAGGGTTAGGGTTAGGTTAGCGTTAGGGTAGGGATTACGGTTAGGGTTAGTGTTAGGGATAGGGCCAGGGTTTATGGTTAGTGTTAGGGTTAGGGTTAGGGTTAGGCATAGGTTTACGGTTAGTCTTAAGATTGCTTTAGGGTTAGGGTTATGGTTAGGGTTAGGGTTAGGTTTGCTTTAGGGTTAGGGTTAGGGTTAGGTTTATGTTTGCGTTAGGGTTAGGGTTAGGCTTAGGTTTAGGGTTAGGGTTAGGGTTAGGGTTAGGTTTGTGTTAGGGTTAGGGTTAGGGTTATGGTTATGGTTACGTTTGCGTTAGGGTTAGGGTTAGGGTTCGGGTTAATGTTATGGTTACGGTTAGGGTTACTTATGCGTTAGGGTTAGGTTTAGGGTTATGGTTAGGGTTAGGTTTAGGGTTAGGGTTAGGTTTGCGGTTAGGGTTAGGTTTAGGGTTAGGGTTAGGTTTGCGTTAGGGTTAGGGTTAAGGTTATTCTTAAGGTTAGGGTTAGCTTTAGGGTTAGGGTTAGGGTTAGGTTTGCGTTAGGGTTAGGGTTAGGGTTAGGGTTAAGGTTAGGGTTAGGGTTAGGGTTAGGCTTAGGTTTGCGTTAGGGTTAGGGTGAAGGTTAGTTTTAAGGTTAGGGTTAGCTTTAGGGTTAGGGTTACGGTTAGGTTTGCGTTAGGGTTAGGTTTACGGTTAAGGTTAGAGTTAGGGTTAGGTTTGCGTTAGGGTTTGGGTTAGTGTTATTGTTAGGGTTAGGGTTAGGTTTCCGTTAGGGTTAGGGTTAGAGTTAGGGTTAGGGTTAGGTTTAGTTTGCGTTAGGGTTAGGGTTATGGTTAGGGTTAGGGTTAGGTTTGCGTTAGGGTTAGGGTTAGGGTTAGGGTTAGGGTTAGGGTGAGGTTTGCGTTAGGGTTAGGGATAGGGTTAGTGTTTGGGTGTGGTTTGCGTTAAGGTTAGGTTTAGGGTTAGGTAAGGGTTAGTTTTAGGGTTTAGGGTTAGGGTTAGGGTTAGGGATAGGTTATCGTAAGGTTAGGGTTAGGGTTAGGGTTTAGGGTTAGGGTTAGTGTTTGGGTTAGGGTTAGGTGTAGGATTAGGGTTAGAATTAGTTTTCGGGTTAGGGTTAGGATTTGTATTAGGGTTAGGTTTAGGTTAGCGTTAGGGTTAGGGTTAGGGATAGGGTTAGGTATGCGTTAGGGTTACGGTTAGGGTTAGGGTTAGGTTTGCGTTAGGGTTAGAGTTAAGGTTAGGGTTAGGTTTGTGTTAAGGTTAGGGTTAGGGTTATGGTTAGGATTAGGTTTGCGTTAGGGTTACGGTTAGGGTTAGTGTTAGGGTTAGGTTTAGCTACATGTTAGGGTTAGGGTTAGGATTAGGTTTAGGTTTGCGTTAGGGTTAGGGTTACGGTTAGGGTTATGTTTGTATAGGGTTAGGGTTAGGGTTAGTTTTAGGGTTAGTTTTGTGTTAGGGTTTGTGTTAGGGTTAGGGTTAGGGTTACGGTTATGTTTGCGTTAGGGTTAGGGTTAGGGTTAGGGTTAGGGTTAGGGTTAGGGTTAGGTTTGCGTTAGGGTTAGGATTAGGGTTAGGGTTAAGTTTAGTTTTAAGTTTAGGGTTAGGTTTAGGGTTAGGGTTAGGGTTAGGTTAGCGTTAGGTTTTATGGGTAGCGTTAAGTTTAGGGTTAGGTTTGCGTTAAGGTTATGTTTAGGGTCAGGGTTAGGTTTAGGGTTAGGGTTAGGTTTAGGGTTAGGGTTAGGGTTAGGGTTAGGTTTAGGGTTAGGGTTAGGGTTAGGTTTGTGTTAGGGTATGGGTTAGGGTTATGGTTAGGGTTAGGTTTGCGTTAGAGTTAAGGTTAGGGTTAGGAATGCGTTAATGTTAGGGTTAGGGTTAGGGTTAGGGTTAGGGTTAGGTTTAGGGTTAGGTTTGCGTTACGTTAGGGTTAGGTTTAGGGTTATTGTTAGGTTTGCGTTAGGGTTAGGGTTAGGGTTAGTGTTAGGTTTAGGGTTAGGTTTGCGTTAGGGTTAGGGTTAGGGTTATGGTTAGGGTTAAGGTTAGGGTTAGGGTTAGGGTTAGGGTTAGGGTTAGTGTTAAGGTAAGGGTTTGGTTTGCGTAAGGGTTAGTGTTAGTGTTATGGTTAGTATTAGGGTTAGGTTTAAGGTTAAGTTTTCATAAGGGTTAGGGTTAAGGTTAGGGTAAGTATTAGGCTTTAGTTAGGGTTAGGGTTATGGTTAGTGTTAGGTTAGGGTTAGGTTTAGGGTTTAGGGTTAATATTGGGTTTAGGGTTAGGTTAGGTTAGGTTTAGGTTTAGGGTTTAGGGTTAGGGTTAGTTTAGGGTGAGGGTTAAATTTAGGTTTCGGATTAGGGTTAGGTTTAGGTTTAGTTTGAGGTAGGCTTATGGTTAGGGTTAGGTTTATGGTTAGGTCTATGGTTTAGGGTTAGTGTTAGGGTTAGGGTTAGGTTTCTGTTAGGGTTAGGGTTAGGGTTAGGGTAAGGGTTAGGGTTATGGTTAGGGTTAGGTTTGCGTTAGCGTTAGGGTTAGGATTAGGGTTAGGTTTGCGTTAGGGTTTGATTAGGGTTAGGTTAGGTTTAGGTTTGCCGTTTAGGGATAAGGTGAGTTTTGGTGATAGGTTAGGGTAGGGTTAGGGTTAGGGTTATGATTTAGGGTTAGGGTGAGGTTTATTGTTAGGGTTAGGGGTAGGATTAGGGTAAGGGTTAGGGTTAGGTAAGGGTTAGGTTAGGGTTAGAGTTAGGGTTTGGGTTTGGGTTGCGTTAGGGTTAGGGTTAGGGTTACGATTAGGGTAGGGTTAGGGTTAGGGTTTATGGTTAGGGTTAGGGTTAGTGTTAGGGTTAGAGTTAGGTTTGCGTTAGGATTATGGTTAGGGTTAGGGTTAGTTTTGCGTTAAGGTTATCGTTAGGGTTAGGGTTAGGGTTAGGTTTTAGGGTTAGATTTGCGTTAGGGTTAGGGTTAGGGTTAGGGTTAGTGTTAGGTTTGCGTTAGGGTTAGTGTTAGGTTTAGGGTTTGAGTTAGGTTTGCGTTATGGTTAGGGTTAAGGTTAGTTTTAAGGTTAGGGTGGGTTAGCGTTTGGGTTAGGGCTAGGATTTAAGGTTAAGGTTAGGGTAGGTTTAGGTTTAGGGTTAGGGTTAGGGTTAGTGATATGTTTGCGTTAAGGTTAGGGTTAAGTTTAGTTTTAAGGATAGGGTTAGGTTTAGGGTTAGGGTTAGGGTTAGGTTTGCGTTAGGGTGACAGTTTCGGTTAGGGTTCGGATGAGGGATAGGGCAAGATTTTGTGGTTACGGTTAGGGTTAGGGTTAGAATTAGCATTAGGTTTTCATGGTTAGCATTAAGTTTAGGGTAAGGTTTGCGTTAAGGATAGGTTTAGGGTTAGGTTTAGGTTTAGGGTTAGGCATAGTGTTAGGGTTAGTGTTAGGGTTAGTGTTAGGGTTAGGTTTTCGTTAGGGTTAGGTTTCAGGTTCGGTTTAAGGTTAGGGTTAGGGTTAGGGTTACAGTTAGGTGTGCGCTAAGGTTAGGGTTACGGTTAGTGTTAGGGTTATGTTTAGGGTTAGGGTTAGGTTAGGTTTAGGGTTTAGGTTTAAGGTTAGTTTTAGAGTTAGGGTTAGGGTTAATTTTGCGTTAGGGTTATGGTTAAGGTTAGTTTTAAAGTTAGGGTTAGCTTTAGGGCTGGGTTAGGGGTAGGTTTGCGTTAGGGTTAGGGTTAGGGTTAGGGTTAGGGTTAGGGCTAAGGTTTAGGGTTAGGGTTAGGTTTAGGGTTAGGGTTAGGTTTATGGTTAGGGATAGGTTTGCGTTAGGGTTAGGGTTAAGTTTACTCTTAAGTTTAGGTTTAGGTTTAGGGTTAGGGTTAGGGTTAGGTATGCGTTAGGGTTAGGGTTACGGTCAGGGTTAGGGTTAGGGATAGGGGAAGGGTTTAGGGTTAGGGTTAGGGTTAGGGTTAGGTTTAGCGTTAGGGTTTTATGGTTAGCGTTAAATTTAGAGTTAGGTTTGCGTTAAGGTTTGGTTTAGGGTTAGGGTTAGGTTTAGGGTTAGGCATAGGTTTAAGGTTAGGTTTAGGATTGCATTAGGGTTTGGGTTATTGTTAGGGTTAGGGTTAGGTTTGCGTTAGGGTAAGGGTTAGGGATAGGGTCAGGGTTAGGTTTAGGTTTGCGTTAGGGTTAGTGTTAGTATTAGGTTTAGGGTTAGGGTTAGGGTTAGGTTTGTGTTAGGGATAGGGTTAGGGTTATGGTTAGCGTTATTTTTCGTTAGGGATAGGGTTATGGTTAGGGTTACGGTTAGGGTTATTTATGCGTTAGGGTTCGTGTTAGGATTATGTTTAAGGTTAGGTTTGCGTTAGGGTTAGGGTTAGGTTTAGGGTTTGGATTAGTGTTAGGTTCGCGTTAGGGTTAGGTTTAGGGTTAGGTTTAGGGTTAGGTTTGCGTTAGGGTTAGGGTTAGGGTTAGGTTTAGGGTTAGGTTGGGCAGTGTTAGATTTAGTGTTACGGTTAGGGTTAGGGTTAGGGTTAGGGTTAGGTTTGCGTTAGGGTGACAGTTTCGGTTAGGGTTCGGATTAGGGATAGGGCAAGATTTTGTGCTTACGGTTAGGGTTAGGGTTAGGATTAGCATTAGGTTTTCATGGTTAGCGTTAAGTTTAGGGTAAGGTTTGCGTTAAGGTTAGGTTTAGGGTTAGGTTTAGGTTTAGGGTTAGGCATAGTGTTAGGGTTAGTGTTAGGGTTAGTGTTAGGGTTAGGTTTTCGTTAGGGTTAGGTTTCAGGTTAGGTTTAAGGTTAGGGTTAGGGTTAGGGTTACAGTTAGGTGTGCGCTAAGGTTAGGGTTACGGTTAGTGTTAGGGTTAGGTTTAGGGTTAGGGTTAGGTTAGGTTTAGGGTTTAGGTTTAAGGTTAGTTTTAGAGTTAGGGTTAGGGTTAAGTTTGCGTTAGGGTTAGGGTTAAGGTTAGTTTTAAAGTTAGGGTTAGCTTTAGGGCTGGGTTAGGGGTAGGTTTGCGTTAGGGTTAGTGTTAGGGTTAGGGTTAGGGTTAGGGCTAAGGTTTAGGGTTAGGGTTAGGGTTAGGGTTAGGGTTAGGTTTAGGGTTAGGGCTAAGGTTTAGGGTTAGGGTTATGGTTAGGGTTAGGGTTAGGTTTATTGTTAGGGATAGGTTTGCGTTAGGGTTAGGGTTAAGTTTACTCTTAAGTTTAGGTTTAGGTTTAGGGTTAGGGTTAGGGTTAGGTATGCGTTAGGGTTAGGGTTACGGTCAGGGTTAGGGTTAGGGATAGGGGAAGGGTTTAGGGTTAGGGTTAGGGTTAGGGTTAGGTTTAGCGTTAGGGTTTTATGGTTAGCTTTAAGTTTAGAGTTAGGTTTGCGTTAAGGTTTGGTTTAGGGTTAGGGTTAGGTTTAGGGTTAGGCATAGGTTTAAGGTTAGGTTTAGGATTGCATTAGGGTTTGGGTTATTGTTAGGGTTAGGGTTAGGTTTGCGTTAGGGTAAGGGTTAGGTTTAGGGTC
>NC_142501.1:95268787-95276287 GCF_057876585.1 Rhinolophus sinicus
ATGGTTAGGTTTGCGTTCAGGTTATGGTTAGGTTTAGGGTTAGGTTTGCGTTAGGGTTAGGGTTAGATTTGTGTTATGGTTAGGGTTAAGGTTAGGGTTAGGTTTGCGTTATGTTTAGGATTGCGTTAGGGTTAGGGTTAAATTTAGTGTTAAGGTTAGGTTTTCGTTAGCGTTAGCTGGGTTAGGGGTAGGTTTGCGTTAGGGTTATGGTTAGGGTTAGGGTTAGGGTAAGGTTTGAGTTAGGGTTAAGGTTAGGGTTAGGGTTAGGGTTAGGGTTAGGTCTAGGGTTTAGGGTTAGGGTTAGGGTTAGGGTTAGGTTTAGGGTTACGGTTAGGGATAGTTTTGCGTTAGGGTTAGGGTTAAGTTTAGTTTAAGGTTAGGGTTAGGTTTAGGTTAGGGTTAGGGTTAGGTTTGCGTTAGGGTTATGGTTACGGTTAGGGTTATGATTAGGCATAGGGCCAGGGTTTATGGTTAGGGTTAGGGTTAGGGTTATGTTTAGGGTTACGCATAGGGTTAGGTTTAGTGTTAGGATTGCTTTAGGGTTAGGGTTATGGTTAGGTTGAGGTCCAGGGTTTAGGTTTAGGTTTATGGTTAGTGTTAGGGTTAGGTTTAGTTTTGCGTTAGGGTTAGGGTTAGGGGTAGGGTTAGGGTTAGGTTTGTGTTAGGGTTAGGTTAGGGTTATGGTTAGGGTTAGGTTTGTGTTAGGGTTAGGGTTAGGGTTAGGGTAAGGTTAGGGTTACCGTTATGGTTTGTTATGCGTTAGGGTTAGGGTTAGGGTTAGGGTTAGGTTTAGGGTTAGTGTTAGGTTTACTGTTAGGGTTAGGGTTAGGGTTAGGGTTAGGGTTAGGGTTAGGTTTGCCTTAGGGTTAGAATTAAGGTTATTTTAAGGTTAGGGTTAGCTTTAGGGTTAGGGTTAGGGTTAGGTTTCAGTTAGAGTTAGGGTTAGTGTTAGGGTTAGGGTTAGGGTTAGGGTTAGGCTTAGGTTTGCGTTAGGGTTAGATTTACGGTTAGTTTTAAGGTTACGGTTAGCTTTAGGGTTAGGGTTAGGGTTAGGTTTGCGTTAGGGTTAGGGTTGCGGTTAGGGTTAGGGTTAGAGATAGGTTTGCGTTAGGGTTCGGGTTAGGGTTAATGTTAGGGTTAAGGTTAGGTTTGCGTTAGGGTTAGGATTAGGTTTAGGGTTAGCGTTAGGGTTAGTGTTAGGTTTGTGTTAGGGTTAGTGTTAGGATTAGGGTTAGCTATGCTTTAGGGTTAGGGTTATGTTTAGGGTTAGGTTTGCGTTAGGGTTAGGGTTAGGGTTAGAGTTAGGTTTGCGTTACGGTTAGGGTTACGGTTAGGGTTAGGGTTAGGGATAGGGCTAGGGTTTAGGTTTAGGGTTAGGGTTAGGGTTAGGTTTAGCGTTAAGGTTTTATGGTTAGCGTTAAGTTTAGGGTTAGGTTTGCGTTAAGGTTAGGGTTAGGGTTAGGGTTAGGTTTGCGTTAGGGTTAGGGTTAGGATTGTGTTAGGGTTAGGGTTAGGGTTAGGGTTAGGTTTGCGTTATGTTTAGGGTTATGGTTAGGGTTAGGTATGCGTTAGGGTTAGGGTTAGGTTTAGGGTTAGGGTTAGGATTGCGTTAGGGTTAGGGTTAGATTTTGTGATAAGGTTAGGTTTTCGTTAGCGTTACGTTTAAGGTTAGTTTTAAGGTTAGGATTATGGTTAGGGTTAGGGTTACGGTTAAGTTTGCGTTAAGGTTAGGTTTAGGGTTAGGGTTAGGGTAGGGGTTAGGTTTAAGGTTAGTTTTAAGTTTAGGGTTAGCTTTAGGGCTGGGTTAGGGGTAGGTTTGCGTTAGGGTTAGGGTTAGGGTTAGGTTTGAGTTAGGGTTAGGTTTAGGGTTAGGGTTAGGGTTAGGTCTAGGGTTTAGGGTTATGGTTAGGGTTAGGGTTAGGGTTAGGTTTAGGGTTACGGTTAGGGATAGTTTTGCGTTAGGGTTAGGGTTAGGGTTAGGTTTGAGTTAGGGTTAGGTTTAGGGTTATGGTTAGGGTTAGGGTTAGGTCTAGGGTTTAGGGTTAGGGTTAGTGTTAGGGTTAGGGTTAGGTTTGAATTAGGGTTAGGGTTAGGGTTAGGGTTAGGGTTAGGGATAGGGCTAGGGTTTAGGGTTAGGGTTAGGGTTAAGGTTAGGTTTAGGGTTACGGTTAGGGATAGTTTTCTGTTAGGATTAGAGTTAAGTTTAGTTTAAGGTTAGGGTTAGGTTTAGGGTTAGGTTTGTGTTAAGGTTAGGGTTAGGGTTATGGTTAGGGTTAGTTTTGCGTTAGTGTTAGGTTTAGGATTATGGTTAGGTTTAGGTTTGTTTATGGTTAGGGTTAGGGGTAGGGTTAGGTTTAGAGTTAGGTTTGTGTTAGAGTTAGTGTTAGTATTAGGGTTAAGGTTAGGGTTATGTTTGCGTTAGGGTTAGGGTTAGGTTTAGGGTTAGGGTTAGGGTAAGAGTTAGGCTTAGGGCAGGGTTAGGGTTATCGTTAAGGTTAGGGTTAGGGTTAGGTTTAGGTTAGGGTGAGGGTTAAGGTTAGGTTTCGGTTTAGGGTTAGGTTTAGGGTTAGTTTGAGGTAGGGTTAGATTAGGGTTAGGGATAGGGTTAGGTTTGCGTTAGGGTTAGGGTTAGGGATAGGATTAGGTTTGCGTTAGGGTTAGGGTTAATGTTAGGTTTAGGTTTGTGTTAGGGTTAGGGTTAGGTTTAGGGTTAGGGTTAGGTTTGCGTTAGGGTTAGGGTTAGGGTTAGGGTTAGGTATGCGTTAGGGTTAGGGTTAGGGTTAGGGTTAGGGTTAGGGTTAGGTTTGTGTTAGGGTTAGGGTTAGGTTTAGTGTTAGGTTTGTGTTAAGGTTAGGGTTAGGTTTATGGTTAGGGTTAGGTTTGCGTTAGGGTTAGGGTTAGGGTTAGGTTTAGGTTTAGCTTTACTTTAGGGTTAGTGTTAGGGTTAGGGTTAGGGTTAGTTTTGCGTTAGTTTTATGGTTAGGATTAGGGTTAGGTTTAGTTTTGTTTAGGGTTAGGGTTAGGGGTAGGGTTAGGTTTAGAGTTAGGTTTGTGTTAGGGTTAGTGTTAGTGTTAGGGTTAAGGTTTGGTTTATGTTTGCGTTAGGGTTAGGGTTAGGGTTAGGTTTAGGGTTAGTGTTAGGGTAAGAATTAGGCTTAGGTCAGGGTTAGGGTTATGGTTAGTGTTATGGTAATGTTAGGTTTAGGGTTAGTATTAGGGTAGGGTTAGGGTTAGGGTTAGGTTAGGGTTAAGGTTAGGTATCGGGTTAGGGTTAGGGATAGGATTATGTTGAGGTAAGGTTAGGGTTAGGGTTAGGGTTAGGTTTAGGGTTAGTGTTAGGGTTAGGGTTAGGTTAGGTTAGGGTTAGGTTTAGGGTTTAGATTTAGGGTTATGGTTAGGGTTAGGGTTAGTATTAGGGTAGTGTTAGGGTTAGGGTTAGGGTTAGGGTTAGGTTTGGGTGAGGGTTAAGGTTAGGTTTCAGTTTAGGGTTAGGTTTTGGGGTTAGTTTGAGGTAGGGTTAGGGTTAGGGTTAGGGTTATGCTTATGTCTATGGTTTAGGGTTAGAGTTAGGGTTAGGGTTAGGGTTAGAGTTAGGTTTGCGTTAGGGTTAGGGTTACGGTTAGGGTTAGGGTTAGGGTTAGGTTTGTGTTAGGGTTAGCGTTAGGATTAGGGTTAGTTTTGCGTTTGGGTTTGGGTTAGGGTTAGGTTAGGGTTAGGTTTGGAGTTTAGGGTTAGGGTTAGGTTTTGGGATAGGTTAGGGTAGGGTTCGGGTTAGGGTTAGGGTTTAGGGTTAGGGTGAGGTTTAGTGTTAGGGTTAGGGGTAGGATTAGGGTTAGGGTTAGGGTTAGGGTAAGGGTTAGGTTAGGGTTAGGGTTAAGGTTACGTTTCGGGTTAGGGTTAGGGTTTGGATTAGGGTTAGGTTTAGGTTAGCTTTAGGGTTAGGGTTAGGGTTAAGTTTAGGGTTAGGGTTTAGGGTTAAAGTTAGGTTTAGGGTTAGTGTTAGGGTTTCGGTTTAGGGTTAGGGTTAGTGTTAGCTTGCGTTAGGGTTAGGGTTAAGGTTAGTGTTGGGTTAGGTTTAGGGTTAGGTTTACGTTAGGGTTAGGGTTAGGGTTAGGTTTAAGGTTAAGTTTAGGGTTAGGGCTGGGTTAGGGTTTTCGTTAGGGTTAGGGTTAGGGTTTAGTGTTAGGGTTAGGGTTAGGTTAGCGTTAGTGTTAGGGATAGGGTTAGGGTTAGGGTTAGATTTGCGTTAGGTTTAGGGTTAGGGTTAGGGTTAGTGTTAGGTTGCATTATGGTTAGTGTTAGGTTTAGGTTTAGAGTTATGTTTGCGTTATGGTTAGGGTTAAGGTTAATTTTAAGGTTAGGGTGTGTTAGGGTTTGGGTTAGGGCTAGGGTTTAAGCTTAAGGTTAGGGTTAGGTTTAGGTTTAGGGTTAGGGTTAGGGTTAGGGTTAGTGATAGGTTTGCATTAAGGTTAGGGTTAAGTTTAGTGTTAAGGTTAGGGTTAGGTTTAGGTTTAGGGTTAGGGTTAGGTTTGCGTTAGGGTGACGGTTATGGTTAGGGTTCGGATTAGGGATAGGGCAAGTGTTTGTGGTTACGGTTAGGGTTAGGGTTAGGATTAGCATTAGGTTTTTATGGTTAGCGTTAACTTTAGGGTTAGGTTTGCATTAAGGTTTGGTTTAGGGTTAGGGTTTGGTTTAGTGTTAGGCATAGTGTTAGGGTTAGAGTTAGGATTGCGTTAGGTTTAGGGTTAGAGTTAGGGTTAGTTTTGCGTTAGGTTTAGGGTTAGGGTTAGGGTTAGGGTTAGGGTTAGGGTTCGGGTTAGGGTTAGGTTTACGTTAGGTTTAGGGTTAGGGTTAGGATTAGGTTTAGGGTTAGGTTTGCGTTAGGATTAGGGTTAGGGTTAGGTTAGGGTTAGGGTTAGAGATAGTGTTAGGTTTGGGTTAGGTTTAGGGTTTAGGGTTAGGGTTAGGTTTAGGGTTAAGTTAGGGTAGGGTTAGGATAGGGTTTAGGGTTGAGGTTAGGGTTAGGGTTAAGGTTAGGATTAGGGTAGGGTTAGTGTTAGGGTTATGGTTAGGGTTAGGTTAGGGGTAGGGTTTAGGTTAGGTTTCGGGTTAGGTTTAGGGTTAGTGTTACGTTGAGTTAGGGTTAGCGTTGGGGTTAGAGTTAGGGCTAGGGTTTAGGATTAGGGTTAGGGTTAGTGTTATTGTTAGGTTTAGGTTTGCGTAAGGGTGAGGGTTAGAGTTAGGGTTAGGGTTAGAGTTAGGTTTAAGTTTGCGTTAGGGTTAGGGTTATGTTTAGGGTTAGGGTTAGGTTTGCATTAGGCTTAGGGTTAGGGTTAGGGTTAGGTTTAGGGTTAGGGTTGCGTTAGGGTTAGGGTTAGGGTTAGAATTAATGTTAGGGTTAGGATAAGGTTTGCGTGAGGCTTAGTGTTAGGGATAGGTTTAGGGTTAGGGTTAGGTAAGAGTTAGGCTTAGGTTAGGGTTAGGGTTTGGGTTAGTGTTTGGTTAGGGTAGGGTTTAGGATTTAGAGTTCGGGTTAGGTTTAGGGTTAGGTTAGGGTAGGGTTATGTTTAGGTTTAGGGTTAGGCTTAGGGTTAGGTTTGCGTTAGGGTTAGGGTTAGGGTTAGGGTTAGGGTAGGGTTAGGGTTAGGTTTAGGGTTAGGGTTAGGGTTAGGGTTAGGGTTAGGGTTAAGTTAGGGTGAGGGTTAATGATATGTTTCGGGTTAGGGTTAGGGTTAGGATTAGGTTGAGGTAGGGTTAGGTTTAGGGTTAGGGTTATGGTTAGGGCTAGGGCTAGGAATTAGGTTTAGGGTTAGGTTTAGGGTTAGGTTTGCGTTAGTGTTAGGGTTAGGGTTAGTGTTAGGTTAGAGTTAGGTTTAGAGTTTAGGGTTAGGGTTAGGTTTAGAGATAGGTTAGGGTAGGGTTAGGGTTATGGTTATGGTTTAGGGTTAGGGTGAGCTTTAGGGTTAGGGTTTGGGGTAGGATTAGGGTTAGGGTTAGTGTTATGGTAAGGGTTAGGTTAGGGGTAGGGTTAAGATTACTTTGCGTGTTAGGGTTAGGGTTTGGGTTAGGGTTAGGTTTAGATTAGCGTTAGGGTTAGGGTTTGGGTAAGGGTTAGGGTTAGGGTTTGCGGTTAAAGTTAGGTTTAGTGTTAGCGTTAGGGTTACAGTTAGGGTTATGCTTAGGGTTAGATTGCGTTAGGGCTAGGGTTAATGTTAGGGTTGTGTTAGGGTTAGGGTTAGGTTTGAGTTAGGGTTAGGGTAAGGTTTAGGTTTAGGGTTAGGTTTAGTGTTAGGGCTGGGTTAGGGTTAGGGTTAGGTTGTGTTAGGGTTATCGTTAGTGTTAGGGTTAGTGTTTAGTGTAAGGGTTAGGGTTAGTTTAGCGTTAGGGTTAGGGATAAGGTTTGGGTTAGGGTTAGGGTTAGGGTTATGGTTAGGTTAGGGTTAGGGTTAATGTTAGGTTTCAGTTTAGGTTTAGGTTTAGGTTACGGTTGAGTTAGGGTTAGGGTTAGGTTTATGGTTAGGGTTAGGGTTAGGGTTAAGGTTAGGTTAGGGTTAGGGTTAATGTTAGGTTTCAGGTTAGGGTTAGGTTTAGGTTTATGTTGAGTTAGGGTTAGGGTTAGGTTTAGGGTTAGGGTTATGGCTATGGTTAGGTTTAGGGTTATGTTTCTGTTTAGGGTTAGGTTTAGGTTTGCGTTAGGCTTAGGGTTAGGTTTAGCGTAAGGGTTAGGGTTAGTTTAGGGTTAGGGTTAGGGTTAGGGTTAGGGTTAGGTTTAGGTTAGGGTGAGGGTTAAGATTAGGTTTCGCGTTAGGGTTAGGGTTAGAATTAGGTTGAGGTAGTGTTAGTGTTAGGGTTATGGTTATGATTATGGCTAGGATTTAGTGTTAGGGTTTGGGTTAGGGTTAGGTTAGAGTTAGGTTTAGAGTTTAGGGTTAGGGTTAGGTTTAGGGATAGGGTAGGGTAGGGTTAGGGTTAGGGTTAGGGTTTAGTGTTAGGGTGAGTTTTGAGTTACGGTTAGGGTAGGTTTAGGGTTAGAGTTAGGTTTATGGTAAGGGGTAGGTTAGGGTTAGTGTTAAGGTTACGTTTCGGGTTAGGGTTAGGGTTTAGGTTAGGGTTAGGTTTAGGTTAGCGTTAGGGTTAGGGTTAGGGTTAGGGTTAGTGTTAGGGTTTACGGTTAAAGTTAGGTTTAGTGTTAGGGTTAGGGTTACGTTTAAGGTTAGGCTTAGGGTTAGTTTGCGTTAGGGTTAGGGTTTAAGATTAGGGTTGGGTTAGGGTTAGGGTTAGGTTTGCTTTAGGGTTAGGGTAAGGGTTAGGTTTAGGGTTAGGTTTAGGTTTAGGGCTGGGTTAGGGTTAGGGTTAGGTTGTTTTAGGGTTATGGTTAGGGTTCGGGTTATGGTTTAGTGTAAGGGTTAGGGTTAGTTTAGCGTTAGGGTTAGGGATAGGGTTAGGGTTAGAGTTAGGATTTAGGGTTAGATTTGCATTAGGTTTAGGGTTAGGGTTAAG
>NC_142501.1:95281287-95296287 GCF_057876585.1 Rhinolophus sinicus
GCGTTAGGGTTACAGTTAGGGTTATGCTTAGGGTTAGATTGCGTTAGGGCTAGGGTTAATGTTAGGGTTGGGTTAGGGTTAGGGTTAGGTTTGAGTTAGGGTTAGGGTAAGGTTTAGGTTTAGGGTTTGGTTTAGTGTTAGGGCTGGGTTAGGGTTAGGGTTAGGTTGTGTTAGGGTTATCGTTAGTGTTAGGGTTAGTGTTTAGTGTAAGGGTTAGGGTTAGTTTAGCGTTAGGGTTAGGGATAAGGTTTGGGTTAGGGTTAGGGTTAGGGTTATGGTTAGGTTAGGGTTAGGGTTAATGTTAGGTTTCAGGTTAGGTTTAGGTTTAGGTTACGGTTGAGTTAGGGTTAGGGTTAGGTTTATGGTTAGGGTTAGGGTTAGGGTTAAGGTTAGGTTAGGGTTAGAGTTAATGTTAGGTTTCAGGTTAGGGTTAGGTTTAGGTTTATGTTGAGTTAGGGTTAGGGTTAGGTTTAGGGTTAGGGTTATGGCTATGGTTAGGTTTAGGGTTATGTTTCGTTTTAGGGTTAGGTTTAGGTTTGCGTTAGGGTTAGGGTTAGGTTTAGCGTAAGGGTTAGGGTTAGGTTAGGGTTAGGGTTAGGGTTAGGGTTAGGGTTAGGTTTAGGTTAGGGTGAGGGTTAAGATTAGGTTTCGGGTTAGGGTTAGGGTTAGAATTAGGTTGAGGTAGTGTTAGTGTTAGGGTTATGGTTATGATTATGGCTAGGATTTAGTGTTAGGGTTTGGGTTAGGGTTAGGTTAGAGTTAGGTTTAGAGTTTAGGGTTAGTGTTAGGTTTAGGGATAGGTTAGGGTAGGGTTAGGGTTAGGGTTAGGGTTTAGTGTTAGGGTGAGTTTTGGGTTACGGTTAGGGTAGGTTTAGGGTTAGAGTTAGGTTTATGGTAAGGGGTAGGTTAGGGTTTGTGTTAAGGTTACGTTTCTGGTTAGGGTTAGGGTTTGGGTTAGGGTTAGGTTTAGGTTAGCGTTAGGGTTAGGGTTAGGGTTAGGGTTAGGGTTAGGTTTAGGGTTAGGGTTTACGGTTAAAGTTAGGTTTAGTGTTAGGGTTAGGGTTACGTTTAAGGTTAGGCTTAGGGTTAGTTTGCGTTAGGGTTAGGGTTTAAGATTAGGGTTGGGTTAGGGTTAGGGTTAGGTTTGCTTTAGGGTTAGGGTAAGGGTTAGGTTTAGGGTTAGGTTTAGGTTTAGGGCTGGGTTAGGGTTAGGGTTAGGTTGTTTTAGGGTTATCCTTAGGGTTCGGATTATGGTTTAGTGTAAGGGTTAGGGTTAGTTTAGCGTTAGGGTTAGGGATAGGGTTAGGGTTAGAGTTAGGATTTAGGGTTAGATTTTCATTAGGTTTAGGGTTAGGGTTAAGGTTAGTGTTAGGTTTGCCTTAGGGTTAGTGTTAGGTTTAGGGTTAGGGTTAGGTTTGCGTTAGGGTTATGGTTAAGGTTAGTTTTAAGGTTAGGGTTGGGTTAGGGTTTGGGTTAGGGCTAGGGTTTAGGGTTAGGGTTAGGGTTGGGGTTAGGCATAGGGTTAGGGTTAGGGTTAGGGTTGCGTTACGGTTAGGGTTAGGGTTAGGTTTAGGGTTAGGATTGCGTTAGGTTAGGGTTAGGTTTAGGGTTAGTGTTAAGGTTAGGGTTAGGGTTAGGGTTAGGGTTAGGGTTAGGGTTAGGGTTAGGGTTAGGGTTAGGGTTAGGGTAAGGGTTTGGTTTGCGTATGTGTTAGTGTTAGGGTTAGGGTTAGTGTTAGGGTTAGCTTTAGGGTTAAGTTTACATTAGGGTTAGGGTTAGGGTTCGGTTAATTGTTAGGATTAGGTCAGGGTTAGGTTTATGGTTAGTGTTAGGTAAGGGTTAGGTTTAGGGTTTAGGGTAAGGGTTAGGTTTAGGGTTAGGTTAGGGTAGGGTTAGTTTTACGGTTTATGGTTAGGGTTAGGGTTAGGGTTAGGGTTAGGTTTGCTTTAGTGTTAGGGTTAGGATTATGGTTAGATTTGCGTTGGGGTTTAGGTTAGGGATAGGTTAGGGTTAGGTTTGGAGTTTAGGGTTAGGGTTAGTTTTTTGGATGGGTTAGGGTAGGGTTAGGGTTATGGTTAGGGTTTAGGGATAGGGTGAGGTTAGTGTTAGGGTTAGGGGTAGGATTAGGGTTAGGGTTAGGGTTAGGGTAAGGGTTAGGTTAGGGTTAGGGTTAGGGTTAGGGTTAGGGTTTGGTTTGCGTTAGGGTTAGGGTTAGGGTTAGGTTTAGGGTTAGGGTTTATGGTTAGGATTAGGGTTAGGGTTAGGGTTCGGGTTAGGGTTAGGGTTAAGTTTAGGTGTGCATTAGGGTTAGGGTTAGGGTTAGGTTTAGGGTTAAGGTTAGGGATAGGATTAGGTTTGCGTTAGGGTAAGTGTTAGGGTTAGGGTTAGGTTTGCGTTAGGGTTAGGGTTAGGGTTAGGTTTGCGTTAGGGTTAGAGTTAGGTTTAGGGTTAGGGTTAGAGTTAGGTTTGCGTTAGGGTTAGGGTTACGGTTAGTGTTAGGGTTAGGGTTAGGTTTGCGTTAGGGTTAGGGTTAGGATTAGGGTTAGATTTGCGTTAGGGTTTGGGTTAGGTTTAGGTTAGGGTTAGGTTTGGAGTTTAGGGTTAGGGTTAGGTTTTGGGATAGGTTAGGGTAGGGTTAGGGTTAGGGTTAGGGTTTAGGGTTAGGGTGAGATTTAGTGTTAGGTTTAGGGGTAGGATTAGGGTTAGGGTTAGGGTTAGGGTATGGGTTAGGTTAGGGTTAGGGTTAAGGTTACGTTTCGGGTTAGGGTTAGGGTTTGGATTAGGGTTAGGTTTAGGTTAGCGTTAGGGTTAGGATTAGGGTTTGGTTTAGGGATAGGGTTAGGGTTACGGTTTAGGGTTAGGGTTAGTGTTACCTTGAGTTAGGGTTAGGGTTAAGGTTAGGGTTGGGCTAGGTTTAGTGTTAGGTTTACGTTAGGGTTAGGGTTAGGGTTAGGTTTAAGGTTAGGTTTAGGGTTAGGGCGTGGTTAGGGTTATCGTTAGGGTTAGGTTTAGGGTTTAGTGTTAGGGTTAGGGTTAGGTTAGCCTTAGGGTTAGGGATAGGGTTAGGGTTAGGGTTAGGGTTAGGATTTAGGGTTAGATTTGCGTTAGGTTTAGGGTTAGGGTTAGGGTTAGTGTTAGGTTTGCATTATGGTTAGTGTTAGGTTTAGGTTTCGAGTTAAGTTTGCGTTATGGTTAGGGTTAAGGTTAGTTTTAAGGTTAGGGTGGGTTAGGGTTTGGGTTAGGGCTAGGGTTTAAGCTTAAGGTTAGTGTTAGGTTTAGGTTTAGGGTTAGTGACAGGTTTTCGTTAAGGTTAGGGTTAAGTTTAGTTTTAAGGTTAGTGTTAGGTATAGGGTTACGGTTAGGGTTAGGTTTGCGTTAGGGTGACGGTTATGGGTAGGGTTCGGATTAGGGATAGGGCTAGTGTTTGTGGTTACGGTTAGGGTTAGGGTTAGGATTAGCATTAGGTTTTTATGGTTAGCGTTAAGTTTAGGGTTAGGTTTGCGTTAAAGTTAGGTTTAGGGTTAGGGTTAGGTTTAGGTTAGGCATAGGGTTAGGGTTAGTGTTAGGATTGCGTTAGGGTTAGGGTTAGTGTTAGGGTTAGGGTTAGGTTTGCGTTAGGGTTAGGGTTAGGGTTAGGGTTAGGGTTAGGTTTAGGTTTTCATTAGGGTTAAGGTTAGGATTAGGTTTAGGGTTAGGGTTAAGGTTAGGGTTAGGGTTAGTTTTGTGTTAGGGTTAGTGTTAGGGTTATGGTTAAGGTTTGGTTTGCGTTAGGGTAACGGTTAGCGTTAGGTTTAGGTTTGTGTAAGGGTTAGGGTTAGGTTTAGGGTTAGGGTTAAGTTTGCGTTACGGTTAGGGTTAGGGTTAGGGTTAGGTATGCGTTAGGGTTAGGGTTAGGTTTAGGGTTAGGGTTAGGTTTGCGTTAGGGTTAGGGTTAGGTTTAGGGTTAGGTTTGTGTTAAGGTGAGGGTTAGGGTTATGGTTAGGGTTAGGTTTGCGTTAGGGTTAGGTTTAGGGTTAGGGTTAGGGTTAGTTTTGCGTTAGTGTTAGGGTTAGGATTATGGTTAAGATTAGGTTTGTTTAGGGTTAGGGTTGGGTTACGGTTAGGTTTAGAGTTAGGTTTGTGTTAGTGTTAGTGTTAGTGTTAGGGTTAAGGTTAGGGATATTTTTGCGTTAGGGTTAGGGTTAGGGTGAGGTTTAGGGTTAGGGTTAGGGTAAGAGTTAGGCTTAGTTCAGGGTTAGGGTTATGGTTAGTGTTAGGTTAGGGTTAGGTTTACGGTTTAGGGTTAGGGTTAGGTTTAGTGTTAATTAGGGTAGGGTTAGGTTTAGGGTGTAGAGTTTGGGTTAGGGTTAGGGTTAGGGTTAGTATAAGGGTAGGGTTAGGGTTAGGGTTAGGGTTAGGGTTAGGTTTGGGTGAGGGTTAAGGTTATGTTTCGGATTAGGGTTAGGTTTAGGGTTAGTTTGTGGTAGGGTTAGGGTTAGGGTTAGGGTTATGCTTATGTCTATGGTTTTGGGTTAGGGTTAGGGTTAGGGTTAGGGTTAGCGTTAGGGTTAGAGATAGGTTTGCGTTAAGGTTAGCGTTAAGTTTAGTGTTAAGGTTAGGGTTAGGTTTAGGGTTAGGGTTAGTGTCAGGTTTGCGTTAGGGTGACGGTTATGGTTTGGGTTCGGATTAGAGATAGGGCAAGTGTTTGTGGTTACGGTTAGGGTTAGGGTTAGCATTAGCATTAGGTTTTTATGGTTAGCGTTAAGTTTAGGGTTAGGTTTGCGTTAAGGTTAGGTTTAGGGTTAGGGTTAGGTTTAGGGTTAGGCATAGTGTTAGGGTTAGAGTTAGGATTGCTTTAGGGTTAGTGTTAGGGTTAGGGTTAGTTTTGCGTTAGGTATAGGGTTAGGGTTAGGGTTAGGGTTAGGTTTAGGTTTGCGTTAGGGTTAGGGTTAGGATTAGGTTTAGGATTAGGGTTAGTGTTAAGGTTACGGTTAGGTTTGTGTTAGGGTTAGGGTTAGGGTTATGGTTAGTGTTAGGTTTGCGTTAGGGTTAGGGTTAGGGTTAGGGTTAGGGTTAGGGTTAGATTTAGGGTTAGTTATGCGTTAGGGTTAGGGTTAGGGTTAGGGTTATGGTTAGGGTTAGTTTAGGGGAAGGGTTAAGGTTAGGTTTCGGGTTAGGTTTAGGGTTAGTGTTTGGTTGAGTTAGGGTTAGCGTTAGGGTTAGGGTTAGGGCTAGGGTTTAGGATTAGGGTTAGGGTAGTGTTAGGGTTAGGGTTAGGTTTGCGTAAGGGTTAGGGTTAGAGTTAGGGTTAGGGTTAGAGTTAGGTTTAAGATTCCATTAAGGTTAGGGTTATGTTTAGGGTTAGGGTTAGGTTTGCATTAGGCTTAGGGTTAGGGTTAAGGTTAGGTTTAGGGTTAGGGTTGCATAAGGTTAGGGTTAGGATTAGGATTAGTGTTAGGGTTAGGATTAGGTTTAGTGTTAGGGTTAGGGTTACGGTTAAGGTTAGGCTTAGGGTTAGTTTGCGTTAGGGTTAGGGTTTAAGATTAGGGTTAGGTTAGGGTTAGGGTTAGGTTTGCGTTAGGGTTAGGGTAAGGGTTAGGTTTAGGGTTAGGTTTAGGGTTAGGGCTGGGTTAGGGTTAGAGTTAGGTTGTTTTAGGGTTATCGTTAGTGTTAGGGTTAGGGTTTAGTGTAAGGGTTAGTGTAAGTTTAGCGTTAGGGTTAGGGATAGGGTTAGAGTTTGGGTTAGGATTTAGGGTTATTTGCGTTAGGTTTAGGGTTAGGGTTAAGGTTAGTGTTAGGTTTGCCTTAGGGTTAGTGTTAGGTTTAGGGTTAGGGTTAGGTTTGCGTTAGGGTTAGGTTTAAGGTTAGTTTTAAGGTTAGGGTTGGGTTAGGGTTTGGGTTAGGTCTAGGGTTTAGGGTTAGGGTTAGGGTTGGGGTTAGGGTTAGGGTTAGGGTTACGGTTAGGTTTGCGTTAGGGTTAGGGTTAAGTTTAGTTTTAAGGTTTGGTTTAGGTTTAGGGTTAGGGTCAGGTTTAGGTTTGCGTTAGGGTTAGGGTTATGGTTAGGGTTCGAGTTAGTTATAGGGCAAGGGTTTATGGTTAGGGTTAAGTTTAGGGTTAGGGTTAGCGTTAGGTTTTTATGGTTAGCGTTAAATTTAGGGTTAGGTTTGCGTTAACGTTAGGTTTAGGCTTAGGGTTAGATTTAGGGTTAGGCATAGGGTTAGTGTTAGGGTTAGGATTGCGTTAGGGTTAGGGTTAGTGTTAGGGTTAGGGTTAGGTTTGCGTTAGGGATAGGGTTAGGGTTACGGTTAGGTTTAGGTTTGGATTAGGGTTAGGAAAGGATTAGGTTTAGGGTTAGGGTTAGGGTTAGGGTTAGGTTTGCGTTAGGGTTAGGGTTAGGGTTAGGTTTAGGGTTAGTTTTAGGTTTAGGGTTAGGGTTAGGTTTAGGGTTCGGGTTAGGTTTGAATTAGGGTTAGGGTTAGGGTTAGGGTTACGGTTAGGTTTAGGTTTACGTTAGGGTTAGGGTTAGGATTAGGTTTAGAGTTAAAGTTAGGGTTAGGGTTAGGTTTGTGTTAGGGTTAGGGTTATGGTTTGGGTTTCGGTTAGGTATGCGTTAGGGATAGGGTTAGTGTTAGGGTTAGGGTTAGGTTTGCGTTAGGGTTAGGGTTATGGTTAGGGTTAGGGTTAGGTTTGCATTAGGCTTTGGGTTAGGGTTAGGGTTAGGTTTAGGGTTAGGATTGCGTTAGGGTTAGCGTTAGGGTTAGGATTAGTGTTAGGGTTAGGATTAGGTTTGCGTGAGGCTTAGTGTTAGGGTTATGTTTAGGGTTAGGTTTAGGTAAGATTTAGGCTTAGGTTAGGCTTAGGGTTAGGGTTAGTGTTTGCTTAGGGTAGGGTTTAGGATTTAGAGTTAGGGTTAGGTTTAAGGTTAGGTTAGGGTAGGATTAGGTTTAGGGTTTAGGGTTAGGGTTAGGGTTAGAATTAGGGTTAGGGTTAGTGTTAGGGTTATGTTTAGGGTTATGTTTAGGTTAGGGTTAGGGTTAATGTTAGGTTTAAGGTTAGCGTTAGGTTTAGTTTTAGGTTGTGTTAGGGTTAGGGTTAGGTTTAGGGTTAGGGTTAGGGCTAGGGTTTAGGGTTAGTGTTAGGTTTAGGTTTAGGGTTAGGGTTAGGCTTAGGTTGATGTAGTTTTAGGGTTAGGGTTAGGGTTATGGTTAGGGCTAGGATTTACGATTAGGGTTATGGTTAGGTTTGCGTTAGTGTTAGTGTTAGGGTTAGGGTTAGGTTAGAGTTTGGTTTGTAGTTTGTTGTTAGGGTTAGGTTTAGGGATAGGTTAGGGTAGGGTGAGGGTTAGGGTTAGGTTTTAGGGTTAGGTTGAGCTTTAGGGTTAGGGTTAGGGGTAGGATGAGGGTTAGGGTTAGGGTATTGTAAGGGTTAAGTTAGGGTTATGGTTAATGTTACGTTTCGGGTTAGGGTTAGGGTTTGCGTTAGGGTTAGGTTTAGGTTAGCCTTAGGTTAAGGTTAGGGTTAGGGTTAGGGTTAGGGTTTAAGGTAAAGTTAGGTTTAGTGTTAGGGTTAGGGTTACGGTTAGGTTTAGGCTTAGGGTTAGCTTGCGTTAGGGTTAGGGTTAAGGTTAGGGTTGGGTTAGGGTTAGGGTTAGGTTTGCGTAAGTGTAGGGTAAGGGTTAGGTTTAGGGTTAGGTTTAGGGTTAGGGCTGGGTTGGGGTTAGGTTTAGGTTGTGTTAGGGTTATCGTTAGAATTAGGGTAGGGTTTAGTGTAAGAGTTAGGGTTAGTTTAGCGTTAGGGTTAGGGATAGGGTTAGGGTTAGGGTTAGGATTTAGGGTTAGATTTGCGTTAAGTTTAGGGTTAGGGTTAGGATTAGTGTTAGGTTTGCCTTACGGTTAATGTTAGGTTTAGGGTTAGGGTTAGGTTTGCGTTAGGGTTAGGGTTAAGGTTAGTTTTAAGGTTAGGGTTGGGTTAGGGTTTTAGTTACGGCTAGGGTTTAGGGTTAGGGTTAGGGTTAGGGTTATGGTTAGAGTTAGGGATAGGTTTGCATTAGGGTTTGGGTTACGGTTAGGATTCGGGTTAGTGATAGGGCAAGGGTTTATGGTTAGGGTTAAGTTTAGGGTTAGGGTTAGCATTAGGTTTTTATGGTTAGCGTTAAATTTAGGGTTAGGTTTGCCTTAACGTTAGGTTTAGGGTTAGGGTTAGGTTTAGGGATAGGCATAGTGTTAGGGTTAGGGTAAGATTTGCGTTAGGTTTAGGTTTAGGGTTAGGGTTAGGGTTATGTTTATGTTTGCATTAGGGTTAGGTTTAGGATTAGGTTTAGGTTTAAGGTTAGGGTAAGGTTTAGGGTTAGTGTTAGGTTTGCGTTAGGGTTAGTGTTAGGTTTAGGGTTAGAGTTAGGTTTGCGTTATGGTTAGGGTTAAGGTTAGTTTTAAGGTTAAGGTGGTTTAAAGTTTGGGTTAGGGCTAGGGTTTAAGATAAAGGTTAGGGTTAGGTTTATGATTAGCGTTAGGGTTAGGGTTAGGGAAAGGTTTAGGTTTGCATTAGGGTTAGGGTTAGGATTAGGTTTAGGGTTAGTGTTAGGGTAAAGGTTAAGATTAGGTTTGTGTTAGGGTTAGGGTTAGGGTTATGGTTAGGGTTAGGTTTGCGTTAGGGTTAGGGTTAGGGTTAGTGTTGGGGTTAGTTATGCGTTAGGGTTAGGGTTAGGGTTAGGGTTAGGGTTAGGGTTAAGTTTGCGTTAGGGTTAGGGTTAGGGTTAGTGTTAGGTTTAGGGTTAGGGTAAGAGTTAGGCTTAGGTTAGGATTAGGGTTAGGGATAGTGTTAGGTTAGGGTTAGGTTTAGGTTTAGGGTTGGGTTAGGGTTAGGGTTATGGTTAGGGTTAGGTTAGGGTTAGGGTTAAGGTTAGGTTTCGGGTTAGGGTTAGGGGTTGTGTTAGGTTGAGTTAAAGTTAGCGTTAGGGTTAGGGTTAGGGTTAGGTCTAGGGTTTAGGATTAGGGTTAGGGTTAGTGTTAGGGTTAGGTTTGCGTAAAGGCTAGGGTTAGGGTTAGGGTTAAAGTTAAGGTTAGGGTTAGGGTTAGGTTTGCGTTAGGGTTAGGGTTAGGGTTAGGCTTAGGGTTAGGGTTAGGTTTGCGTTAGTGTTAGGGTTTGCGTTAGGGTTAGGGTTAGGGTTTGGTTTGCGTTAGGGTTAGGGTTAGGGTTAGGTTTGCGTTAGGGTTAGGGTTAGGGTTAGGGTTAGGGTTAGGTTTGCGTTAGGGATAGGGTTAGAGTTAGGTTTAGGGTTAGGGTTAGGGTTAGGGTTAGGGTTAGTGTTATGGTTAGGTTTGAGTTAGGGTTAGGTTAGGCTTATGTTTAGGGTTAGAGTTAGGTTTGCGTTTGAGTTAGGCTTAGGATTAGGTTTAGGGTTAAGGTTAGGGTTAGGGTTAGGGTTAGGTTTAGTGTTAGGGTTAGTGATAGGGTTAGGTTTGCGTTAGGGTTAGGGTTATGGTTAGGGTTAAGGTTAGGTTTGCGTTAGTGTTAGGGTTAGGGTTAGGGTTAGGTATGCCTTAGGGTTAGGGTTAGGGTTAGGTTTGTGTTAGGGTTAGTGTTAGTGTTAGGGTTAGGGTTAGGTTTGCGTTAGGGTTAGGGTTAGGGTTAGAGTTAGGTATGCGTTAGTGTTAAGGTTAGGGTTAGGGTTAGGGTTAGGTTTGCCTTAGGGTTAGGGATAGGTTTAGGGTTAGGTTTGTGTTAAGGTTAGGGTTAGGTTTGTGTTAGGGTTAGGGTTAGGGTTATGGTTAGTGTTAGGTTTGCGTTAGGGTTAGGGTTAGGGTTAGGGTTAGGGTTAGATTTAGGGTTAGTTATGCGTTAGGGTTAGGGATAGGGTTCGGGTTAGGGTTAGGTTTCCGTTAGGATTAGGGTTAGGGTTAGGATTAGGTTTAGGGTTAGGTTTGCGTTAGGATTTGGGTTAGGGTTAGGTTAGGGTTAGGTTTAGAGATAGTGTTAGGTTTGGGTTAGGTTTAGGGTTTAGGGTTAGGGTTAGGTTTAGGGTTAGGTTAGGGTAGGGTTAGGTTAGGGTTTAGGGTTGGGGTTAGGGTTAGGGTTAAGTTTAGGTTTAGGGTAGGGTAAGGGTTAGGGTTATGGTTAGGGTTAGGTTAGGGGTAGGGTTAAGGTTAGGTTTCGGGTTAGGTTTAGGGTTAGTGTTTGGTTGAGTTAGGGTTAGCGTTAGGGTTAGGGTTAGGGTTAGGGTTTAGGATTAGGGTTAGGGTTAGTGTTAGGTTTAGGGTTAGGTTTGCGTAAGGGTTAGGGTTAGAGTTAGGGTTAGGGTTAGAGTTAGGTTTAAGTTTCCGTTACGGTTAGGGTTATGTTTAGGGTTAGGGTTAGGTTTGCATTAGGCTTAGGGTAAGTGTTAGGGTTAGGTTTAGGGTTAGGGTTGCGTTAAGTTTAGGGTTAGGATTAGGATTATTGTTAGGGTTAGGATTAGGTTTGCGTGAGGCTTAGTGTTAGGGATAGGTTTAGGGTTAGGGTTAGGTAAGAGTTAGGCTTAGGTTAGGGTTAGGGTTTGGGTTAGTGTTTGGTTAGGGTAGGGTTTAGGATTTAGAGTTAGGGTTAGGTTTAAGTTTAGGATAGGGTAGGGTTAGGTTTAAGGTTTAGGGTTAGGGTTAGGGTTAGGTTAGGTTTAGGGTTAGGGTTAGTGTTAGAGTTAGGATTAGGGTTAGGGCTAGGTTTTAGGGTTAGGGTTAGGTTTAGGTTTAGGGTTAGGCTTAGGGTTAGGTTTGCGTTAGGGTTAGGGTTAGGGTTAGGTTTACGGTAGGGTTATGGTTAGGGTTAGGGTTAGGTTAGGGTGAGGGTTAAGGTTAGGGTTCGGGTTAGGGTTAGGGTTAGGATTAGGTTGAGGTAGGGTTAGGGTTAGGGTTAGGGTTATGGTTAGGGCTAGGAATTACGGTTAGGGTTAGGGTTAGGGTTAGGTTTGCGTTAGTGTTAGGGTTAGGGTTAGTGTTAGGTTAGAGTTAGGTTTAGAGTTTAGGGTTAGGGTTAGGTTTAGAGATAGGTTAGGGTAGGGTTATGGTTAGGGTTATGGTTTAGGGTTAGGGTGAGCTTTAGAGTTAGGGTTAGGGGTAGGATTAGGGTTAGGGTTAGTGTTATGGTAAGGGTAAGGTTAGGGGTAGGGTTAAGAATACGTTGCGGGTTAGGGTTAGGGTTTGGGTTAGGGTTAGGTTTAGATAAGCGTCAGGGTTAGGGTTAGGGTTAGGGTTAGGGTTAGGGTTAGGGTTAGGGTTTGCGGTTAAAGTTAGGTTTAGTGTTAGCGTTAGGGTTACAGTTAGGGTTATGCTTAGGGTTAGCTTGCGTTAGGGCTAGGGTTAAGGTTAGGGTTGGATTTGGGTTAGGGATAGGTTTGCGTTAGGGTTAGGGTAAGGTTTAGGTTTAGGGTTAGGTTTAGGGTTAGGGTTGTGTTAGGTTTAGTGTTAGGTTGTGTTAGGGTTATCGTTAGGGTTAGGGTTAGGGTTTAGTGTAAGGGTTAGGGTTAGTTTAGCGTTAGGGTTAGGTATAAGGTTTTGGTTAGGGTTAATGTTAGGTTTCAGGTTTGGGTTAGTTTTAGGTTACGGTTGAGTTAGGGTTAGGGTTAGGTTTATGGTTAGGGTTAGGGTTAGGGTTTTGGTTAGGTTAGGGTTAGGGTTAATGTTAGGTTTCAGGTTAGGGTTAGTTTTAGGTTTATGTTGAGTTAGGGTTAGGGTTTGGATTAGGGATAGGGTTAAGGCTAGGGTTTAGGGTTAGGATATGTTTCGGTTTAGGGTTAGGTTTAGGTTTGCGTTAGGGTTAGGGGTAGGTTTAGCGTAAGGGTTAGGGTTAGGTTAAGGATAGGGTTAGGGTTAGGGTTAGGGTTAGGGTTAGGTTAGGGTGAGGGTTAAGATTAGGTTTCGGGTTAGGGTTAGGGTTAGGATTAGATTGAGGTAGGGTTATGGTTAGAGTTAGGGTTATGATTACGGCTAGGATTTAGTGTTAGGGTTAGGGTTAGGGTTAGGTTAGAGTTAGGTTTAGAGTTTAGGGTTAGGGTTAGGTTTAGGGATAGGTTAGGGTAGGGTTAGGGTTCGGGTTAGGGTTTAGTGTTAGGGTGAGTTTGGGTTATGGTTAGTGTAGGTTTAGGGTTAGAGTTAGGTTTATGGTAACGGGTAGTTTAGGGTTAGGGTTAAGGTTACGTTTCGGGTTAGGGTTAGAGTTTGGGTTAGGGTTAGGTTTAGGTTAGGGTTAGGGTTAGGGTTAGGCTTAGGGTTAGGGTTAGGGTTTACGGTTAAAGTTAGGTTTAGTGTTAGGGTTAGGGTTACGGTTAAGGTTAGGCTTAGGGTTAGTTTGCGTTAGGGTTAGGGTTTAAGATTAGGGTTGGGTTAGGGTTAGGGTTAGGTTTTCGTTAGGGTTAGGGTAAGGGTTAGGTTTAGGGTTAGGTTTAGGGTTAGGGCTGGGTTAGGGTTAGAGTTAGGTTGTTTTAGGGTTATCGTTAGTGTTAGGGTTAGGGTTTAGTGTAAGGGTTAGTGTAAGTTTAGCGTTAGAATTAGGGATAGGGTTAGAGTTAGGGTTAGGATTTAGGGTTAGATTTGCGTTAGGTTTAGGGTTAGGGTTAAGGTTAGTGTTAGGTTTGCCTTAGGGTTAGTGTTAGGTTTAGGGTTAGGGTTAGGTTTGCGTTAGGGTTAGGGTTAAGGTTAGTTTTAAGGTTAGGGTTGGGTTAGGGTTTGGGTTAGGGCTAGGGTTTAGGGTTAAGGTTAGGGTTGGGGTTAGGGTTAGGGTTAGGGTTACGGTTAGGTTTGCGTTAGGGTTAGGGTTAAGTTTAGTTTTAAGGTTTGGTTTAGGTTTAGGGTTAGGGTCAGGTTTAGGTTTGCGTTAGGGTTAGGGTTATGGTTAGGGTTCGAGTTAGTTATAGGGCAAGGGTTTATGGTTAGGGTTAAGTTTAGGGTTAGGGTTAGCGTTAGGTTTTTATGGTTAGCGTTAAATTTAGGGTTAGGTTTGCGTTAACGTTAGGTTTAGGCTTAGGGTTAGATTTAGGGTTAGGCATAGGGTTAGTGTTAGGGTTAGGATTGCGTTAGGGTTAGGGTTAGTGTTAGGGTTAGGGTTAGGTTTGCGTTAGGGATAGGGTTAGGGTTACGGTTAGGTTTGGTTTGCATTAGGGTTAGGGTAAGGATTAGGTTTAGGGTTAGGGTTAGGGTTAGGGTTAGGTTTGCGTTAGGGTTAGGGTTAGGGTTAGGTTTAGGGTTAGTTTTAGGTTTAGGGTTAGGGTTAGGTTTAGGGTTCGGGTTAGGTTTGAATTAGGGTTAGGGTTAGGGTTAGGGTTACGGTTAGGTTTAGGTTTGCGTTAGGGTTAGGGTTAGGATTAGGTTTAGAGTTAAGGTTAGGGTTAGGGTTAGGTTTGTGTTAGGGTTAGGGTTATGGTTTGGGTTTCGGTTAGGTATGCGTTAGGGATAGGGTTAGTGTTAGGGTTATGGTTAGGTTTGCGTTAGGGTTAGGATTATTGTTAGGGTTAGGGTTAGGTTTGCATTAGGCTTTGGGTTAGGGTTAGGGTTAGGTTTAGGGTTAGGATTGCGTTAGGGTTAGCGTTAGGGTTAGGATTAGTGTTAGGGTTAGGATTAGGTTTGCGTGAGGCTTAGTGTTAGGGTTATGTTTAGGGTTAGGTTTAGGTAAGATTTAGGCTTAGGTTAGGCTTAGGGTTAGGGTTAGTGTTTGCTTAGGGTAGGGTTTAGGATTTAGAGTTAGGGTTAGGTTTAAGGTTAGGTTAGGGTAGGATTAGGTTTAGGGTTTAGGGTTAGGGTTAGGGTTAGAATTAGGGTTAGGGTTAGTGTTAGGGTTATGTTTAGGGTTATGTTTAGGTTAGGGTTAGGGTTAATGTTAGGTTTAAGGTTAGCGTTAGGTTTAGTTTTAGGTTGAGTTAGGGTTAGGGTTAGGTTTAGGGTTAGGGTTAGGGCTAGGGTTTAGTGTTAGTGTTAGGTTTAGGTTTAGGGTTAGGGTTAGGCTTAGGTTGATGTAGTGTTAGGGTTAGGGTTAGGGTTATGGTTAGGGCTAGGATTTACGATTAGGGTTATGGTTAGGTTTGCGTTAGTGTTAGTGTTAGGGTTAGGGTTAGGTTAGAGTTAGGTTTGTAGTTTGTTGTTAGGGTTAGTTTTAGGGATAGGTTAGGGTAGGGTGAGGGTTAGGGTTAGGTTTTAGGGTTAGGTTGAGCTTTAGGGTTAGGGTTAGGGGTAGGATGAGGGTTAGGGTTAGGGTATTGTAAGGGTTAAGTTAGGGTTATGGTTAATGTTACGTTTCGGGTTAGGGTTAGGGTTTGCGTTAGGGTTAGGTTTAGGTTAGCCTTAGGTTAGGGTTAGGGTTAGGGTTTGGGTTAGGGTTTAAGGTAAAGTTAGGTTTGTGTTAGGGTTAGGGTTACGGTTAGGTTTAGGCTTAGGGTTAGCTTGCGTTAGGGTTAGGGTTAAGGTTAGGGTTGGGTTAGGGTTAGGGTTAGGTTTGCGTAAGTGTAGGGTAAGGGTTAGGTTTAGGGTTAGGTTTAGGGTTAGGGCTGGGTTGGGGTTAGGTTTAGGTTGTGTTAGGGTTATCGTTAGAATTAGAGTAGGGTTTAGTGTAAGAGTTAGGGTTAGTTTAGCGTTAGGGTTAGGGATAGGGTTAGGGTTAGGGTTAGGATTTAGGGTTAGATTTGCGTTAAGTTTAGGGTTAGGGTTAGGATTAGTGTTAGGTTTGCCTTACGGTTAATGTTAGGTTTAGGGTTAGGGTTAGGTTTGCGTTAGGGTTAGGGTTAAGGTTAATTTTAAGGTTAGGGTTGGGTTAGGGTTTTAGTTACGGCTAGGGTTTAGGGTTAGGGTTAGGGTTAGGGTTATGGTTAGAGTTAGGGATAGGTTTGCATTAGGGTTTGGGTTACGGTTAGGATTCGGGTTAGTGATAGGGCAAGGGTTTATGGTTAGGGTTAAGTTTAGGGTTAGGGTTAGCATTAGGTTTTTATGGTTAGCGTTAAATTTAGGGTTAGGTTTGCCTTAACGTTAGGTTTAGGGTTAGGGTTAGGTTTAGGGATAGACATA